>NC_056748.1:1005107380-1005267380 GCF_019279795.1 Protopterus annectens
GAACACAGCCTGGGATGTTGGGATGTCAGACAAACACATAGGGGATGTGAGGAACAGAGCAAATGTATGTACCAGACATCTACACATTCAGCAATGATTTGTACAGTTGTGAGGTATGGTCTACAGTAGTTGTCACTGTGCTATACAGGTCAACAGCAATAATGTGTACATGGGTGCAGTGTGTACTAGGGGAAGGGGTGTTACCTACTAACACTCCTCATGCATCCCAGAGATGTATATTGTTAGTAACAAGGATTAAGAATGGCTGCAATGTATGATGTTGAGGGCCATGTGTCATGCTTGTCACCTTTTGGGTAATGTGAGGTTTGTGTAATAGCTTTGTGCCACCACACCTGTAAGTGTCTGTGTGCATGTGTGTGTGTGTGTGTGTGTGTGTGTGTGTGTGTGTGTGTGTGTGTGTGTGTGTGTGTGGCAGCCAGCCATAACATACAGGTATTAATTTACATATATTGTCTTCCCCTCACAGGTGGCAATGGGGGTCAGGGTTATTCTTGCTTGGAAACTGATGTCAGTGTCTCTGCAGACTCTGACAATGATACTAGCCATAGTGAAGCACAGGAGAGATTGTCAGGGGCTGAATATATGCCATTGGTTGGCATCCTACTGTTGTCCACCCCATCCTCATCACAATGCCCACACATACCCCATCACCAGTGGCCATAGATGATGGACAGTTGGCAGGTGTTGGCATGGAACAGGCAAGTGTGGTGACTATAGCAATGTTTCTGTAGACACCAGCCACAGCCAGATAACAGGTAAGGTCCCACACAGGCAGACGGACAGGGGTGTCCGAAGGAGGACTGCTGCCCGTCATGCCCCTGTCTCAAGTGCCACAGTAGGTGTCACCAGAAGCATATTTCAGACCGTAATGGAGGCACAGTCGTGTAATGAACATAACACCAGACAGATTCTCAGGGTCACGAATGCAACTCTTCCTGCTATGCATGACAACATCCATGATCTTGCTGATGCCCACGGTTATTATGCTGAGGTCATGGATAGATGGTTGGGTGAGATGGTGGCAATCCTTGACCGTGGAATGTCTGTGTTAGAGCATGTGGTGGGAGTTGGCCTTTGGCCACATGGATGTATGACAGCACCACAAACAGCTGGGGGTCCACTTGGCCGTGCAACTTCTTGCTCCCATAGTGGCAGTACCAGCAGCATGACTGCAGGGGGGTTGCTGTCCACACCACAGTGCAGCAGGCCATGGGCACATGGTTTTGGCTGGTCCCAACAGGGACACAGATCCAGCAGACAGCAGTCACCATCAAGGAATAGTACTGCATCTGGCCTTGGTCCAGGTGGTGCCAGTGGGACCCCTGGCAGGCCCAGTGTCCATGTCCATGGTCAGAGATGGTGAACTGTACACCCTACCATGTATGGTCCACAGCTGTCCAACATACCCCTGTGTAGGGCAGCCACATGGCATGACTGTGTGTATCCATACACACACACATCACCATCACAGCCAGGTCACCTCCAGACTTACACACACCTCTGCACTGTCCATTTAATGAACACCCCCCAAACACACACATATTATGTCAACCAGATGGCCCAGCCTAGGCCTCTGGCAAGCCCACACCACACCCTGTGCATATAATATCTGTGCCACATCCCTGTCATCCATACCATCGATGCAGGGACATGTTAATATGGTTCTGATGCACAGGGTGAATTCAGCTCAGTTTAGCAATGTAATGCTGTGTAAAATGTTGTCAGCCAGCATGTTTAATGGTTGCACATCAAAGTGTGTAGCTGTCCAGCCATGATGCACTATTGTTGTTATTAAGCCTGACTGAATGTGGTTTCCATAATGTTTTCTGTTTGTGTTCTACATGTCTGTGTGTCAGCAGGATGTGGCCCTGCAGACATTATCTACAAGGGGTATGGCAGTGTGGTAACACATTGAGTGTGTCATATCCAGGGTACAGCTGTACACAATTAACAGGTCTGTATAACAGTTATTGCATGTGCCACACAGCTTATAGAGCTGAGGGGTGTATACAGGTAAGTGTATGGTGGCTGACGTCAGCAGCTCTTGTACAGTGGACAATGGTAAGTGTAGTGGGTGGAACACACCTCCGATTTGTAAATCCCACACACCCAGAGGGTATTGTGTTGACCCAACACACAGAGAATACTGTTCACACACACACACACACACACACACACACACACACACACACACACACACACACACACACACACACACACACACACACACACACACACACACACACACACACACACACACACACACACACACACACACACACAGGATCACAATTGCCAGTGTTGGGTTTGGAACCCCCTACCCATCTAAGTAGTGGTAGTACAGTGTTAGGCAGTTATCCTAGGTGGCACAGAGCTCATAGTGTGTTGGATTTCCAAAGTACATGTACAGTGAGCAACATCACGTGTCCTTGTAAGGTATGGCAATGGGTGGTGTAGTGGGTGTGAAAGGTTTCATAATACTGTCACGCACGAGTGTACACACTCCCAAACACTGCTATACACACCAATGCACACACACAAGTGTGCCAGTACTGTGATTACCAGCCATGTCTCTCTAGCTACTCATTCCATACTGTTACATAGCTGTTGCACACAGCACGGGGCTTATAGGTCTGCAGAGTGTGTACAGATACCTCTGCAGTGGACGTAAAAAGCGGACCTCATACAGTGGAACGTAGGACTTGTGCTGGGAGTACAATGGCCTAAAAGTGTAACCCATGGCCACACAATGGATATATTTTTCACACACACACACTCAGGATACTGGTCTTGCACACATACACACACACACACACACACACACACACACACACACACACACACACACACACACACACACACACACACACACACACACACACACACACACACACACACTTGCCAGGACTGAGATCAGAATCCATTCCTATCTAGTTATTGCTACTAAAGTGTTATGCATTTATTGTATGCATCACGGAGCTTGAAGGGTAAAGAGTGTTCCACAGTTCCTCTAAGATGAATACCACCACCAGGCTTTCTACAGTATGGCAATGGGAGGTGTACTGGGTGAGAATGGACTCAAAATACTCTAACCTACGGAAATATACACAATGACCAACACAGATACAGTCATACACACATTTTCCAGACCTGAGGTTAGCAGTCCTGCCTATCTCATCAGTCAATCCATGCTTTTACATAGTTCCTGCACATAGCATAGCCCTTATTGGGCTGAGGAGTGTTGTCAGATACCTCTACAGTTAATGGAGATAGTGGGGTGCATACAGTGGACCTTGGGATATGTACTGGGAGTACTATGGTCTACAAATGTAAATCCCACCCCCCAAGTGGTCATAGTACTCACTGAAACACAGGATACTTTTCTCACATACACACAATCACGCATTTGCCTGGACTGAGTTTATAACCACTATCTATCTAGTTATTGCTACTACATTGATATGCATTTATCGTACTTACCACATAGCCTGTAGGGTGCAGACTGTTCCATGGCTCTTCTAAGGTGAGCAACATCCCCAGCCCTTGTAAAGTATGGCAATGTGCAGTATACTGGGAGAGTGAAGTCCCAAAATAATGTCTCATACAAATATACACACTTACAAACACTTGCACACCCATACACATACTCACATTTGCCAGGACTCAGATTGGATTCCCTACCTATCTACTTATTGGCACTACAGTGTTATGCAGTTACCACAAGCACCAGGGAGCCCATAGGGTAAAGAGTGTCACAAGGTACCTTTAAAGTGACTAACATCACCAGCCCTTGCAAAGTATGGCAATGGAGGGGTGTAGTGGGTGAGAAGTGCCTCAAAGTACTTTCACCTACAAGTTTACATGCTCACAAGCACTTGTATACACAGTAATGCACACACACGTCTGCCAGTACTGAGATTCATAGGTTTGTGTGTTCATAGGTGTGTACCAGGCTAATGGCCATGGAGCCATTACAAGCCTTGCCCATGGGAGTACCATGGCATCATGCCACCTGACATTTTTCCCCCAGTGCGTCTATCAACTATTGCCACTTCAGTGATGCCCAGGGTGATAGTTAAATTCTCCATTCACTCATCCAGATTTCTCTTGAAGAGGGCCAGTGAGGTGCTCTGATTGACATTTATGTGACATATAATGCATTACATGGCCATTTGCTGGGTTATGGACCTGTCCCCCAGCATGTTCTGTTGATTGTGGTAATGAGGTTGAGGTATCCATGGCATGTGGTGCATACAGACTGGAGTTTCACTAGATATGTCCAAAATAAGAAGCCAAGAAGAATATAATATCCACGGCTCACAGGACCCGGATTCAACCAAAATAATGTAAGGAATATAAAACCCAAAATAGGTTAAAATGACTAGTTTATTCCACAAAAACGTTTTTGTTTTGTGGAATAAACTAGTCATTTTAACCTATTTTTGGTTTTCCTGAGCTGTGTGTGTATATGTGCTTGTGTGTGTGTGTGTGTGTGTGTGTGTGTGTGTGTGTGTGTGTGTGTGTGTGTGTGTGTGTGTGTGGAGACCAAAAGGTTTACATATTGGTGTGTGTGCAAAGACATCTGCAAATTACGGCTATCTATAGTCCACTGTGGTTTCAGACATGGGCTTGATTCCTCAGTGTAAGAGCATGCCCAGTATGACCTTCTATATTGAATGTTTGAGTCCATTCCAGGGAAAGTTGTACTCCAGGCCAGGGTGTTGTGTGCTACACCTATACCTTGCAACCTGTTTGTGCAGGATATCTGTGGATAGGCTGCCAATATTTGGACACAATGGGCCAAACATAGGGGGATACTGCAGCTATGGTTCTTAGTAATATCTGTGTTACTTGAGTAACAGGGTGTGTTTTAGCAGACATTTTCCGACATATGTAATGTGTGACACTGTAATGTATTGTGTCAAGTACTGACAGATATCATTGGTTCATCACAGTTATTTATGTTTTTCCACTGATGAAGGCTTTGTAGACGAAATTGGTATGGACAATAAAAGGGTTTAGCCTTTTGGCTTAATCCAAATGTTTTTTGTTTTTTTGTGCCTTTTTCACCCACATGCTGGCTATTCATGTTTACTTCAGGATTTGGTTCAGCCTTGCATTGTCATACATGCAGAGTGCTTTTTACTGTGCTCATCACAGTTATTTACCAGGGAAATACAAGAGGGATGATGCACATACCAATATTATGAGACAAAGGCTAGGCATTTTGATACACTCCAGCCATTGTGGAGGTGTGGCTACAGCCAATTGACTGATGGAGCTGTGTAAATGGTTCAGCACCTGGGTGGTATGCTGGCTGGAGATCTCCTGGTTGTGCATTTCTCATCTTACCTGACAGGTCATATCCTGGTGTGGGCATACCTCTCAATTGTACAGATTCTACCAGGTTATCCTAAGCCATGCCTTGTATATCTGGTCAGTTTCCCTTCACATTATGGTTTACAAGCAGGTTTGTTGCTATTCATTCAGGGGTTGTTGCAGTCAGGGGGAATTATGACCGGACATTGGAGTTTCAGACTTCCCACCCTCCATGACATTCATGCTTCTACACTCCCTCTGTTACTCTATCCTCTTCCTAACATTATGAAAGCAATGTCTCAAAAGTATCCCTATAGTTGGGGCCTTTATCCCGGCAATATTTATTAGCTGGGGGTGGTTATGGGAACCCACACTGACATCCATATGTGTGACCTATAGGCACCCAGTTAGTTGGCCTCTCACATATATTGCAGTGGGAGTTGTCATCGTGAGTACTACTGTCTACTATGGTGACACCAATATTTATCATGGATTTCCTGCTGTCCCACATAGCTGTCAGTTGTCTGCTGCTATCCCATTCGGCCACCAAATTCCATGGCTAGCTTGCATCACTACCATAGATATAACTATCAGACCATACTTTTTCACTCATTAATTGTTAGGACAACTGAATTACCTTGTGTCTGAAGCAGTTGTGAGGATGGTGCTTGAGAGCTGACTATGTTGGATGCATGCACTGCACTGCCTATACATGGTACAGCACAGGTAGTGTCATGTGTGGCATCCCTGTTACTGCATGTGCGAGTCAGAGAGAGGAATCAGTCCCTGGGTCCCTACAGTGTCAGTGTGTGTGCTATGCATTGCCTCTTTGCCAAGGCATGGGCATACTGGGCACACCTCTGTCTGCCTACAGGGGCAGGCTCAGGAGGTTTCACCTCTGAGTCCCTCTGTACCTGTGGTGACCTTGGCAATGGTGGTGGGCTGTGTGGCCCTTCCTTGTGCTGTTCCTGCTGCAGCTGTTTCTGCAGGATCATATTGTGTAGCATGGCACATACTATGAACATGTGTGCACATGTGGCTAGAGAATACTGCAAGTCTCCACCAGATATGCCAAGGCAGTGGAACCGTGACTTGAGCATTCCAAACACATGCTCTATAATGATCCTGGTTTGTGTGTGCTCCTCATTATAGCATTCTTGTGTGGGTGTGTGTGCATTTCTGATGGGTTTCATCATCCACACTTCCAGTGCATAGCCAGCATCCCCCACCAGACGGCCATACGGGATGCCCCCACTAGCAAATGCCTGGTACAGCTGCCCCCACTGGCAAATGCCAGGTACAGCTATGAGGAATGCCAGATGTGGGAGTCATGATAGTTTCCAGGGCTGCCAGCACACACATTCATGATAATGCCCTGGGCATTGCACAGAACCTGGCACTTGGAGGGGAATGCCTTGCCATTTATGTAGACCCTACCCTGTTCACCGCGTGGTGCTTTGATGTGGATGTGCATGCAGTCTATGGCACCTAGTACCTCCGTGTATTCTGCTACACAGTGGAAGAGAAGTGTATTGCTGGTCCTCTCCTCATGGGTGTTGGGGAAGTAAATGTGCTCACCGGCATGTGGTAGCATGGTATCCAGGAATTGGTGGAGTACCCTGGATGCAGATGCCTATGAAACCCCCCATAATGTCCCCAGTAGGTCTTTGGAAGGAACCTCTAGCTAGAATTCTTAAGGCTACACATACCTTGGGATCCACTGGGATGGGTTCCCCTCTGTTGGTTCTAGGTCTTAGTTGAGGCCAGCACACCTCACTGATTTGCTGAAGTAAGTCTCTGTCCACCCTGTAGTGCTCTACTATCTTCTGATCATGTAGCCCTTGGTAAGTTACCCTGGGTCCGAACACTCTTCTCCTCCTCCTCAGTCTGTGGCAGTTGTCAGCATTATCCTCCTCTCCACCCTCAGCCTCTAGCACATACTGATGGATCAAAGCAATGGCAGCCCATAATATCTTTCCAGTTAAAATTTCCCCGCATGTATACACCAATGGTGCAGAGTTTGTGGGAAAAACCAGACTGTAAGGTGTTGCCATACTTTATACTGTTATGCTGCAGATGCTGCCTGTATGGTTGACTGACTACGATGCATTCCACCTGCCAGCTATGTTATTTGTACTTGATTGCTTTAATTCTTCTATTTTTCCTTTTTTTTTTTTCCCCTTCCCATTTCCTCCCATTTTAAGCTCCGAGGCATGCCATGCAAACCCAGTGTTCAAATGTAAATAGTCCTATTATTTCTGTTTTTTTTTTTTTTTTTTTTTTTTTTTACACCCAGTGGATGCTGCGCAAACCCATTTAGCTTATGTAAACTGCAAGAAATGGCCCTCCCCTGGGCAAGAACACGCTCCTCAGTTCATGGAATAAGACAATACAGCCTCAGACACACACCCTTGCTTAGCTGTGCTTAGCAAAGCTTATCTCTGCACCTTAGGACTGCAATGTGCTTACAACATGCCTAACACACCCCCTTTTCATGTCTGTTGCTCCTCCTAGTTACACCATCGTGCTAAAGCACCTACACGGTTAGGTGCAGTTTGGGACTCCATGAATATTGCCTCGTTTGCATACCACACTGCCTTAGTCCATAGTTACTGCACTTACACAGAGCCTTTCCCCTTGACAACCACATTTCCCTGGTATTTTTTTCATTCTGCATGCCATAGACTATAATGGCAAAATGCAGATTTCCCTTAAAATTGAGTTTTCGCCTTTTTTAAATTTTCCTCCTGATTCTGTTTGCGCGCCACTGCCCTATACTTAAATGGCTGAGATCAGCCAAAAAAAGTTTGATTTTTATAAAAATAAATGGTTTTCCATGCCAATGACCATATATCTGGCCATTGGCATGCCTAACCACTGTAATACATGCTGTTTTGAGAGCTGTTATGCCTCTGTTTTATCTGCAGAAATGCATTCGGTTAGTAATCAAATACATTTCTGCAAATAACACTGTTCCTGCATGGATACCTGGCTACTTGGTGAATCACTAATTCACCTCATTTGCATGGTTTTCAGCAGCAAATGAGGTAATTTAGCATTCTACAGCCGTATCTATACAGGAACAGTGTAGGCATGCTCATGCACGTCAGATCAGCTGTTTGCTGGATCGCTTGGTGGCCATATTCCGTGCAGGAAAGGCTACGCTGTTCCTACATGGAATTTTAACCTTAATGATTCCCAGGGGTACTCTTTGTACATACAGCAAAATATTCTCATTCATTTTTTCTGAAAATAAAATATTCCAGATTCACATTATCACTGGGCATAGTACTGCATTATTGTCTAACAATATGTCCCATTACAAACAAAAACAGCACATTATAATCAATTTAAGCAGTTTTATTGAGGTAAGTAGAGTAACAACAAAGGATATTTTTTTTTATGCAAACAGCAGGTTTGCTTTTAAGGAGGAGTACAGTTTTAACTGCTCTAAATCCTGATAGTATTAGTTCAGAATGTGCATGTAAATCCTTTACCAAAAGTTAAATCTTAGTGCAAAGATTTTAATAGACTTAGCCAAATGTTTGGTAGTACATTCAGACTGGAGTTTTGCCAGTCAGTATAGTAAACATTTTCCTGTTTTAATTTTGTCTCAGTTTCCCTGATCTTTACTTCCTTCCATTTCATAGCCAATCTGTTACAACTTTTTACAGTTTATTTTACCTCTTCTAGCCATTCAGCATATTTATGTCCCACAGGAACTTCATAAATACTTCCCCAAAATGTATATATTTCTTTTTATGGTGATATTACTGCTGCTACAGCTTCTGCTTTCTTTCATATTTCTTTTTTGTGAGTCATCAATGATTTTTTTTTTGTTTTGCACTGATCAATGGAGAGACTAGACATATCATTTAAAAGTCAAATGAGCTACAGAAATGTCTTCCAAATTTTTGGCACATATGCACTGGTCAGAGTTTAAAATACTGTCCACAGTTACCTCTACATGGTAGTATAATTTCTTAATGATTTAGCCATTTAGCAATTTATTTTGTAATCACCTTTTTGCTAAAGTCTCACGACGCCACATTTACTAATATTAAAAGTGAGGTCATTGCTGTTGCACAAGAAGTGTGTATATTAAAGGAGAAGCCATTACTACCAAACCAGGTGTGCATTTTTGTTGACAGTCTGTGGAATGTCAGCATCCTTTACTTGAGTAATTACAGGGCTGTCGCAAAGGAATTTGGCACCTTGGGTAGCACAATCATTTGGTACTTCACCACACTCCTTCATCATAACTTGTCAAATGTCAACACTTTTAAGCATGGTTTGACAGTTGCAATCACTTATAGACAGTTTATATACTGTCTGTCCTATTTTTGAATGTAGAACAACAGTTTGATAGGCAGTTTACACACTAATCTTTCTAAATGTTTGGTGCTCACCACAAATCGCTGACTGGAGGAGGTTACCCCTATGCCCCAGCATTACTCAGTAATTATGTAAGTCACAAGCAAACATTCCAAAAGAGCTGCTCTCAGTATAAGTCAGCTCTGATTCCAAAAGGCTTGCTGTCAGTGTAAGTGACTTACTTTAGTGTAAGTCCTATCTATAAACAGGCTTACACTTGGGTCATATTCCAAAACACCTGATTTCAGTGTAACTGGTCACTTACACTGACAGCAAGTCTTTTAGATTTGGCCTCATTGACTGAACATCATGTCTGATTTCTAAAGTTTGTTTCTCACCTTTATAATTTAAAAATACTCTAAAAAGTGGCCGAGTTGAACAGCGACTTCTGTTCTAAATTTAACTAAAACACTACAAGATCTGGTTGATAGAGATTATTAGTAGGGCATACAAAGTTCATTGCCAGCTATAGATCCCCCACCATGAACCAGGATAAGCACATCATCTACCTTGATTTATTGGAATCCCTCACCATACAGCCCAACACCTTAGTCATGGGAGATTTCAACTATCCTTCCATAGACTGGGGGGCATACATGAGCAAAACACACTTGCCCAGAGGTTCCTGGACTTTAACACAAATGCTCTAGAACAGATAGCCTGACCCACTATGGGCTCTAATGTTCTAGATGTAGTACTCACCAACATGGGGGGGGGGGGTTACTGTACTTCTCCATGCATGATGCTCTCCCTGGTTAGGTCAGACCACAAATCAGTCTTGTATGAAGTAACTACTGGAAGTGACACCCTCACAAGAACAACAATTATAAAAAACTTCACCAAAGCTCACTACAGCGTATTAAGCAGTGGCATAAAATGCTTCATACCATCCACAATCGCACACACTAATGATCAAAATGCAGAAGTGCACACAAATTCCCTGTACAAACACTTACATGACTGCATAAACTTTGATGTATGTGACCAGATCAAAACCAAGTCTTCCTGTAAAAACAAGCCACCGTTTGGACTTCAAGTATAAACATATTATATAACAAGAGGAACAAACTTGTCCAAAAGCAAGAGGGTTTTCACTCTGTAGAGGAAGAGTTCCCTCCTAAGCCTAAACAGGAAAATCAGAAATCTTATAAAGTCTTCTAAAGTAAATTACAAATCTAAAATCGCATCCTAAGCCAAGGATAATCATAAAGCATTCTTAATCTATGTCTGAGGTCTAAAAGGGAATGCCGAGTTATATGTCAAATTGGTTGTAGTTGGGATCACTCATACTACACCGGAAGATATCGCCAACCTGCTAGCTGACAGATTCAGTGCAAATTTCAACCCCCCCTAGCCCCACCTACTATATCCCAAAGCATACCTGACACCAGTCCTCTGCCAAGTATCTCTAGAGAACAGGTCATCTCTGCGTTCACCAAGGCCAAAAACACAGTCTCAATTGGATCTGATAATATCTCAGATTGTTTACTAAACAATCTAAAACAAGTCTTAGCAGACCCACTTGGTGTTCTATTTAATCAGAGCTTGAAAAATGGTTATATTCCTGCACAATGGAGAACAGCAACAGTAATCCCCCTGCACAAAGAGGGCCATCAACTGACTCTGGGAACTACATATCCATATATCTAATTAGCCTAATCTGCAAGGCCATGTAAAGGATCATGGACCTTATCAGCAAGGACATAGGCAATCTCCAAATGCTGGACCCAATTCAGTTTGGCTTTGTTAAGAGTAGATCATGTTTATTTTATTAAACCTGGTAGACTTCTTTGAGAATGTCACCAAAGCCACAGATGAAGGTAAGACAGTACATACAGCCTATATCAACTTTGACAAAGCTTTTGGCACAATTCCCCACTCTGGCATCATTGAGAAACTCTCCCAAATAGGGTTAACCCTTATGTTACTAGATGGGTTGCCAATTGGCTCACCAAAGAACACACTCTCAAAATTGGTGACTCCACCTCCACCAGTAGACCCGTCACCAGTGGAGTACCACAGGGGTCTGTGCTGGGTCTCTTACTGTTTGCCATCTATTTCTCATCAGTCCAGGCCAAATTAGATGGCCTTTGGCTCCCCAAGTTCACTGATGATTGCAAACTGGGAGCAATCATTGAGTCCTCCAACAATGTCAACATATTACAAGAAGGGCTAACACAAACAAATGATTGGTGCCAAAACTATGGTCTAAAACTAAATGCAAAAAGATGTATTATTATTCCCTTTGGCAAAACAGAATTCCCTACAAATTAAAATACTGACAACACCCCCCTCCAAGTTCCAATCCAATGGTGTGAGACTTGGGAACAAAGGTTGTTAGCAATCTGAACTTTGACCACTTAAGTTTCCACAGTTGAAAGGAAAGCCTTGTATGTACTGCATCTCATAAGAAAGGGCATAGCATCCAGGTCAAGCAAATTGTTGTAGCAAAGGAAATGATTTTTCTGAATTGGGATATAGGCTCTGAAATGACCAGAGATAATAAGGCCTTACTACATTTGATGCTATTGACTCAGAAAAAAAAGCAATTATTAGAACGTTGACATCAAAATCTAAACCAACTGTAAATGAAGCATTGCACACTTTAAAGGAGATAAAAGAACTGGAAGTGGGATATTTGAAAGATAGAAGAGCAAATTACATAGAAGTGAATGGAATTTTGTGGGACTGATACTTGCAAAATAGTATTCAGCAGGAAAAATGAATCATACGGGAAGGTAGAACATGAGCAATTTGTGTAATGCTAGAGTGGATGAAAATTGTTAAAGTGTATATTACATAAAAGTAAAATAAATGCTAATGTTATTTTTTATTTTACATTACAGGTGGCAGTGTTGTCGCCTAGCAGTGGCTGGCGTTGGCCTCGACTTCGTAGTTAAAGCGTCGACTGTGGCGTCTATAAGGCGGAATGGCGTGAAAGGTTGTGTTAGGTGCTAGGCCCAACCAGGCATGGCAAAACTCTACTACCAATCATCATGGACCGGGAGTTCGGCTGTGGCGTTTCGACGGGAAAAAAAAGCGAACACACACACACACACACACACCTGTACCTATGTCACATAAATGCCATGTTTAATAACAATGAAGTAATTCAGGTACTCCAATATAAAGAAGAAAGTGGCCCCATTGAAGAGACCTGTGGGAAACCACATGTACAGTGGCAGCTGGTGATTTCAATGCAAGAGGCCCTGCAGGAACAAATTAATGGGCAGGGCTAACTGGAATGAAGTGAGGCTATATTATGGCAGGGCTACATTAGAGGATGATCCAATTTTATATAAATAGTTGGTCAAAGCGGTTTCAATGATGTAGAGGGAAATTGTCCATCTCTTTTGCCAGCAACCTGAGTTTTGGTAATGGATTCAGGCTACTAGTAGAATCATTTTGCCGGTAGGATTAAGTGGCCACTGCCTAGCTCTGCTGTCTCATCAGGAGGGTGGGGAAAGGGATTATTGCCTGGAGAACAGTTGATGGAGACTAGGAGTCTTGCAGCCAGCAGCAACTTACAATGCCCTTTGTCTGATGGGTGGATGCACGCGCACACACACACACACACACACACATATATATATATATATATATATATATATATATATATATATATATATATATATATATATATGTCTCGCCTTATGGTCTAGGGACAATGATCAGGCACTGCTATACTGGGGGTTCAAGCACTCTGCTTCTGCATGTGGTCAACATCCCTTATAAGCAGGGTATGAAGACATGTAACTCTGCAGTATTCATATGTATAGTTTTGCATTATAGTTAAAACTAGCACCACAGCCATTAATGTAATACAGTTAAGATGAGCACAGCAGATATTTATGCATTAGATAAGGTTTGCACCACAGGCATTTAGTCTTAAAATAATAGCACATTATCAAACTGTACTACAACAGAAATTAATTTTATAATAACAGTATACTGATAAAGCTGTACTTGCATTAAGTTTAAGTTTCATGATGTACAGAAAGGAGAACTGCGCACAGAATGTATTTTTGTAATGATAGTTGCATGAGATAAACAACCTTAGTCTTGAAGCCAATTACAGATCCTTTCCAAGCAGTTTAGTATATTTTGAAATATATCAGACTGGTTTTAAAAGTGCAATATCAGAAAAAAATCAGCAAATGTAAGTTATTCGAGATCACAGCTCTTTTGGATGAATTCAGTCTGTTATGTAGATTTAGAATGTTTCACTGATAGCTGTGCTTGGCTACACTGATGGCAGAATCTTTTCAACTGCCTCTGATATTAGATATACAGAGTCCCTGTTGGCAAATTATTTCTTTAACACTGCTTGTGAGTGCTTACTATACAATTGTTTTGGCTTGCAGGTGCTTTATTGATAAAATCATTTTAAACTGCTCATGGTGGCATCTCATGTCTCCTTCTCCATCTGTGCTGTAATTCATTGCCTTGCTTCAGAATTCTTGTATTTAATTAGGCCATATATAATGGCTTCCACCACCTTTTCCGGTTTTTCCTTTCTCTCTCCAGCTCCCATGAATCATGCCATAAAGCCAACCTGCCAAAGAGTTGGGAGACCTGCATTGCCAAGAAAGTCAGGCAATCATGTAAAGGTGAAAGAAAATCACAGCAACAGAGTAGTATAGTATTTATACATTTGACTTGTTTAATAAAGCACATTTTCCTTTTAATTGCACCTTGCACCCACCAAATATCATATTCTTTCACTTTGGCATCTCAGGCTGTCTCAGCCACCAGTCACATGAGGAAGCCAGACCCAATTGGAAATACTTGCTTGTTGTTTCTTCTGGCAGCTGATCTAGCCCCTTTTTGAGGGCCATTTTGCATTAGTCTTTATAGGATGCTATAGCTTAATGGTAGGCTGTTTTAAAAAATATCCCATCTTGTTAAGCAACATTTTAACAAATCAGAGCTCAGAGTATGTGCAGTACACCCTGCTGGAGCTCTACGTGTTCAGAATGGGAAAGTTTGTCTTTAAAGAAAAAGAATGAAAAAAACATATTTTAAAAGCATTCAGGAGGGGCTACAGCCCACTGGCCTAGTACTGCAAGCTATACCTGTAAATTTACATACTTTCAAGATAAACAGATAACTCCACAAAGTATTTCTTATGTCATGCTGCTTAATCACAGTTTTATTTATTGAACTATGTATGGATTAACATATAATACCATTAATTAGTCTATCACAGATTCATAGTTTCATAGGTGTGTACTAGGCTAATGGCCCTGGAGCCTTCACAAGCCTAGCCCATAGGATTACCCTGGCATCATGCCACCCAACCTTAGTTCCCAGTGTCTTTGTCAAGTACAGCCACTGGAGTGATCCATGGGGTGAATTTTCTATTTTCCATCCACTCATCAAGATTTCTCTTGAAGAGGGCCAGTGAGGTCCCCTGCTTGACATGTATGGGAAGTTTATTCCATAGCATAGGCAGTCTCTGGGTTATGAGCCTGCCCCTCCAGCAAGTTCTGTTGATTGTGGTAATGAGGTTGAGGTCTCTCGAGTGTATGGTGTGGACGGATTGGGATTTCTTTAGCAGTAGCATTTCTAGCAGAGCTGGGTCACACATGTCTTTGTAAGTCAAGCAGAGATCACCTTTAAGTAGGAAATATGAGACAGAGAATAGTTGGAGTTTTTTTGAGTCTGTCCATATAGGACAAGTGTTTAAGGCCTAGGACCCTCTTTATGAGGTACTTTTGCTGCCTCTCCATTTGTTGCAGGTGTCTAGTGAGGTACATGCCAAATGGGGCATTGTACTCGATGATTAGCCTAATGAGGAAGAGTAGAGGGAGACAATGACCTCTTTCTTCCTGGATGCAAAAACCCTTAGTAAAGAAATGTGCTACATAGAAGGACTTTCTAACCACAGTGACAATGTGGTGGTCTTGGAAAGGTTGCTGTTAACCTGTGTTCCCAGATCTCTTATAACGCCTTCTGTGTTCAGTGGACTACCATTGATATGGTAATCCATGGGAATTGGGTTTTTCCTAAAGGGGATGATGACACATTTTTTTGGCATTGAGCTTAAGGCCATGGTTCTGACACCAATCTTTGGTCTCAATGAACCTTTTCTGTAGGATGTCAACATCCAAGGATATAGGGAATTTCCAAACTCTGGATCCCACATAGTTTGGTTTTGTGAAGGGTAGATCATGCCTGCTCAACCTGGTCAAATTCTTTGAGTCAGTCACCAGAGCTGTGGATGAAGGCACGATGGTTCATACAGCATACCTTGATCTGTCCAAGGCCCTTGATACCATTCCCCACTCAGGAATCATAGAAAAACTCACTAAGCTAAGCATCAACCCCTATATCACTAGGTGGGTTGCAAACTGGCTCACAGATAGAACCCACACTGTGAAAGTAGCTGTCTCCAAGTCAGACTGCTGACCAATCACAAGTGGAGTCCCACAGGGTTTCACCCTGGGTCCTCTCCTGTTTGGTAGCTACTTTCTGAAGTCCAGGCCAACATGAAGAGACTCTGGCTGACAAAGTTTGCAGACGATTACAAGTTGGGAGCCATAATTAACTCCCCCAGTGATGTTGACATCCTACAGAAAGACCTCACTGAGACCAACAACTGGTGTCAGAACCATGGTCTTAAGCTCAATGCCAAAAAATGTGTCATCATCCCCTTTGCGAAAAACCTGGTTCCCATGAATTACCACATCGATGGTAGTCCACTGAATGCAGAAGGCATCATAAGAGATCTGGTAACACAGGTTGACAGCAACCTCTCTTTTGACCACCACATTGCCACTGTGGTCAGAAAGTCCATCTATGTGGCACATCTTATTACTAAAGGTTTTGCATCCAGGAAGAAAGGTTATTGTCTCCCTCTACTCTTCCCTCATTAGGCCAGTCATCGAGTACAATGCCCCATTAGGCATGTACCTCACTAGACTCCTGCAACAACTGGAGAGGCCCCAAAAGTACCTCACAAAGAGGATCCTAGGCTTTAAACACTTGTCCTATATGGACAGACTCAAAAAACTCCAACTATTCTCTGTCTCATATCACCTACTTAGAGGTGAGCTCTGCTTGACTTACAAAGCCATGTCTGACCCAGCTCTGTTAGAAATGCTATATCTAAAGAAATCCCAATCTCTCTGCACTACATGCTCCAGAGACCTCGACCTCATTACTACAATCAACAGAACAAGCTGGAGGGACAGGTTCATAACCCAGAGACTGCCCATGCTATGGAACAGAAATACATGTCAAGCGGAGCACCTTACTGGCCCTCTTCAAGAGAAATCTTGATGAGTGGATGGGAATAGAAAATTCACCCCAGGGATCACTCCAGTGGCTCTACTCGACAGAGGCACTGGTAACTAAGGCCGGGTGGCACAATGCCAGGGTAATCCTATGGGCTAGGCTTGTAAAGGCTCCAGGGCCATTAGCTTAGTACACACCTATGAACCTATAATACTGGGTACCTGGCAATCTACTGGTATTGAGATTGGTCCTTTGCAGGGGGGGGCGGAGTAAAGTTCGCACGGAATCTGTCGGTCAGTATATTGGCAATATCTCTTGGCTCGGTATAGGAGGTACCATTGTACAGTAGCTCAGTGCAAATATGAGTATTGCCGTGGAGACTCTTTACATAACTATAGAAGATGTTGTAGTTGTCTTTACTATCTGCTGCAATTCTGTTTTCATAGTTAGCTTTAGAGGATTTGATGAGGGATCGCAATTTTTTGTTGAGGCTGGTAAGGGAGTTTTTGCAGTCTTGGGACTTCACCTTATTCCACATCAGTTTCCTCCTTCTGTTGTAGAGTTTGTTTATGGCAGTGGACCCCCAGATTGGCTTCCTTTTTTGGAGGAGAGCGTCTTGGTTCTATTGGGTATGGCGAGATCTGTGGATTTGTGTATGTGTTCGTACAGTGCATTGGTGTATGATTTGGTGGTCATGCAACTATTCTCCATTTGCATGGGTGCTGTGAAGTTAGCCACCTCTGTTTTTATTAGCCTAAAGTTAGCCCTGGTGAAGTTTTTCACGGTGGTTACCTTTGCGGAGGGGGGTGGGAAGGACGTGGATTTCCAAGGTGATTAGTTTGTGGCTGGATCTAACCAGGGAGGAGTTGACTATTGGTGTAGAGCAATGGTCATCCATGTTAGTAATGACCAGGTCAAGGATGTCGCTACCTCCAGTGGAGGTTAGAATGAGCTGGTCCAGGGCACTGGAATTAATGAATTCCAGGAAACATTGAGCAAGTGTATTGGTACATGAGTAGTTTTCCCAATTAATGGAGGGGTAGTTGAAGTCACCAAATATGAGTGTGTTAGGTTGGACCCTAATATTCTTCAGAGTGCTTAGGAGTGTGGAGTGAGAGTCTTGGGACATGGTTGGGGACTTATAGCAGGCTACAACCTGATTCGATGTCTTACCCAATGTTAGCTGCACCTGAAGTATCTCTGATGAGTTATGTTGGGCTACCAGTCTGCAGGATTGCGCATCCTTTATGAATATGGAAACAGCACCGCCTTTGGAGCTTCGGTCCAAGTTCTGGGACCAAAAGGTGTGGAATGAGTTATAGCCTGATAGTGCAGGGGTGATTTCTGCTGCCTTGAACCAAGTCTCTGTTACAGCACAAATGTCAGTGTTATCCATTTTAAGGAGGGCTTCGAGTGAGTACATTTTGAGATTTAGACTTCTAGCATTGAGCAGCGTGACCCTCAGTTTGCATTAGCTTGTAGCTGTTACAGTGGTAATTTGGTCTTTGGAACACTGCCTAAAAAAGCACTATAGGGGTGGAAAGAGCCTTGGACAGTATCCGGAAGTCCAGGGGTGACAGATGCAGGCCATCTCTTTGTCTAGTAGAGTGTCAAAAAGCTTAGCATGGCCAACCCTTCAGTAAGTACTTCTACTACCTTTTCAAACACTGCCACACAATAGAAGAAGCCAAATTCCCAATTAAAACATATGCTGTCTGATATTAAACAGAAGCAGGCCTTCTGCACTACTTTGGATAAGCTCCATTATGACTTTCTCCATTAGTTTATAACAAATACTGTTCAAATCAATAGGTCAAAAATTGTCTGAAGCTAATGTACAGTCCCCACCACTTGTGAAATGATGCCACTATAGCTTGTTGCAATAGGTCAGGGATGGTTTACTATTAAAATATAGAAAGTAAAAAAAAATGTATGCATGATGTCGAAAAAATCTGTTGTATTCAGAATGTCTAGATGTATGAAATGTTGAATGCTTCTTTTTCACTGCAGTTATTTTCGTTAATGTCAGCTTAACCAAAGCAATAGTTTGAAGCTTCAGATAATACTGAGTTTTTGCTGTTCACTTCCTGGTTCCATAAAATTTCGCCAAGTGCTTCTGATATTAATAGCGGGGGGGGGGGGTTTGTTGTTGTTTTCCTATCTATGATGATCTCCTGCACCCCCTGCACATTATATATTCCAACACCAAGATTACACTACAGTGAGGAATTTTTCCGATCCACACTGTTGTGGGATCTCCAATAACAACATCGACCTCATAAGAGTGAATGAGCAGTTCCATTTGCTAACATGTCTTTGGAAATCTGCAGCTCGGCATTACATGACCTTGGAAAAAAGGGATTGATCACCCAAAGTTCGTGTAAGTGCGCCTTTCGCGATCTTAATAGTAAACGGCTAGGGCCACATTCACATATTAACATGCCGTGAACAGTTTGATAATGGCTTAGTTAGGTTTGCCTTGATTCTTTGTAGGAAGCCGTTAGGTTTGCTTGGTTCAACAGACCTTTACCTTGATTTTATTTGTTGCAATAGTCATCATATCTGTAATTGTATGGCATGTTACCCTTGTCTCTTAACATTTTCTTGCTTGATTTGCTACTGTGAAGTTTGCACAAACATTTTCTCTAAGGAGATTTGTTATATCATGAGGCTGGGTGATCAGTAACCATTTAAAATGTAAGGGTCCTCTTTAGTGACTCTGAATGGCGAAATATCCAGACTTACATTTATGAAGTCTGAGAAGGACATTCTTTTGGGAATATTGTCATTTCTTCTAGTTATGGTGATCTCTGAGTTAGTATACATAACTTTAGGCAGTGGGTGGCCTGCCACCCACATCAAGAGGTATATGGTGACTTGCCGCACCCCTTGGAAAAAAAACAAGGTAAATGGAGAAGAGTGATGTTAAATATTTGCTATTTTCCTGCATTGCTCATCTTTTTTCAGCATGTTGGCCCTTAGAATTATGACTGCCAAAATTTCGATATGGAGCCAGGTGATCACTTCATTGTATATCGATATTATAGATAAACACTGAGTTCCAGTAAGGGAAATTAATAAAGTCAGCAGAATTTTACTGTCAAGCTATTCTATGACACAAGCCAGGAATAAGCAAGGCATCTAATCAACCCATCAAATTTCATGCACCTTTATGAGTTCTCCCAGCTTATACAATCACCAACTAGAGTGGACTAAACAACTAACAGACATTCAATACCAGACTTGATATTAACCAACAACCAGCAACCACCTTACCACCTACCTGGTTAGATAATGTCAACACATCACTAAAAACACTTCATTCAGACAGATACACAACAAAAACACTTTTCACTCCAAACATTCGTAACTACACTACAACAATGCGACTGGTCCACACTATTATCACTCCCACTGGATGCAGCAGTATTATACTTCAATAACACATTTCTAGACATCCTAAATAGTTTAGCACCTCTTAGAACTATTAGAATCGACAAACTATGCTCCCTGGCTGACAAAAGAAACTAAGCTATTACTAAAAACCCGAGACAAAGCCTGGGCTCAGTACCAGTCTAACAAAATCCAAACCTCTTGATTTGTGCCGCCATCTATGAAACAAATCCAAGAAACAGGTCAAAAATGATAAAAAAAAAATCCTACTACATTACAACCAAACAAAAATACCAGAACAATCCCAAAAAATTCTGGGCTTCTGTAAATCAACTGTTAAAGCCAGGTCAACCTGAAACCACAACACCTAACATTATAAATTGTTCAGACAGTATAGCTACACAATTTAACACCTACTTTACAAACTCAGTTCCCTATTAAATCAGTGAACTCTGTTTAATCGAACCTTTTTAATCAAAACAGCGAAATCCCAAATGCAAGGAACAACAATTTTTTTTCTCAGGGAAAAAAAAAAATCACTGAGAAATTTTGTGGGTGTTTGCCATTTCCTCCACTGTGGTGCAATCTTGGAGTTGGTATATTTAAGTAGGGGAAGGGGGCACAGCCCCCCACTTTATTTTGTGTTTGTTTTTTTTTTTAATGGAGCAGCAATTTTTTTTCCCTGGGAAAAAAATCACTGTTGCATGTGCTCGGCGTTTTGCCGTTTCAATATTTTAGGGTCGATTATACAGCTTTGTTATTTTAAGCATTCACTGTTATAATATACAGACCCTACAAACTCTATGTGAAACCTAAATCAAACTAACAACAATACTTCTTGGACACCAGCTCCTCCTACCTGGACCTACTTGACTCCATCAAGGTACCCCCTAACACCCTGATTCTTGGTGACTTCAACTACCCCACCATAGACTGCATGACCTATTTCTTCTCTGATGCACTCACCCAATAATTCCTTGACTTCATCAATTCTAACACACTAGACCAGCTTGTCTCACCCCCCACAAGGGAAGATAACATTCTAGACTTGATTCTCACCAACATCGGTGACCACTGCACTACTCCCATAGTAAGTTCTTCCCTAGTGTGATCAGACCATTGGTCTGTCTCATTTGAGGTTTCTATCCTGTCCAACAACCCCCCCCACCAGCCATAACTAGGCTAAAAAAACTTCTCAAAAGCTGACTACAACCTTCTAAGGGAGGGTATCATTAGCTTCACATCACGCCTCCCTCAGAAGATGCAGACAACTATGCTGAACAGTACCCCAGTGCAGTATACCTGTACAACTGTATGGACTCCCAACAGAACTAAAACCTGCTCCTCAAGAAAACACAAACCTATTTGGTGGACATCCTTAATCAACAGGCTTTACAACACAAGGAAGAAACTGTTGCTCAAGTGTAAAAAGGCACAAATTCCAAATTGGAAAAACTCCCTCCTTAGCCTCAACAAGCAAATTAGATCACTAGTGAAAACCTCCAAAACCAGTCAGAAATCAAAACTAGCCTCCGAAACAAAGGGTAACTACCAAGCCTTTTTCAGTCACATGAGGAACCTCCATTGCAAAGCCCAGGTTTGTTCCAAATTAGTTCTTAACAGTATCACTTACAGTGATCCTGTTGACTTAGCCAACCTGTTAGCAGATAGGTTTGGTGCAAACTTCACTCCCCTGTCTCACCAGGCCCATTCGACATCCATGATACTTGTCCCGTATCTCACATCCTGTTGACTTAGCCAACCTGTTGGCAGACAGGATCAGAGCAAACTTCACTCTCCTGCCCCCCCCAAAGGCCCATTCAGTATCCCCAGTACTTGTCCTGTACCTCATATCTCCATAGATCAAGTGTTAAAGGCCCTATCAAAGGCAAAGAACACAGCTTCCATGGGACCTGATAGTATCCCAGGCTGTATTCTGCATCATCTCCAGCAAGAACTAGCCCCACCATTGAGCATCCTATTCAACCATAACCTAAGTATAGGCTTCATTCCAGCAGATTGGAGAACTGCAATTGTCATCCCCTTCCACAAAGGTGGTGCCAGTATTGTCCCTGGAAACTATCACCCCATTAGCTTGACAAGTCTGATCTGTAAAGCCATTGAGTGTATTATTATGGCCCTTATAAACAAGGACATAGGTAATCACCAAGCACTTGACCCCACCCACTTGAGATTTGTCAACGGCAGATCTTGCCTGTTGAACCTAGTTGACTTTTTCGAGACTGTCACCAAGGCCCTGGATGAGGGAAAGTCAATTCATACAGCTTTTCTTGACTTGGCCAAAGTCTTAGACACAATCCTCCACTCGACCATCTTTGAAAAGCTAACAAAACTTGGCATAAATCCCTGTCTCATCAGGTGGGTGGCCAACTGGGTCACTGATAGGGCCCGCAAGGTTAAATAGGTGCCTCTACCTCTGACAGCAAATCTGTCACTAGTGGAGTTCCTCAGGGATCTGTCTTGGGACACTTGTTGTTTGTCATCTACTTCTCAGAGGTTAAGGCAAAGACAAAAGGCCTGTGGCTGACCAATTTTGTGGACGACTGTAAGTTTTTCTTCTCAAAAAAATTTTTTTATTAATTATATGAATAGCAAGACAATTAAAAGATTATACATAACAAGAAGGCATAAATGAACATATAACAATTCATCTAGTGATATATGTACACTATATATAGTTAGGGCAACTGAAGAAAAAAAAAAAAAATTTTTAATTAACTATTTAATATGTTTAGAACCTTTTCTAACACAACCTTCTTCTAATTTTTTTTTTTTTTCCCTTCCAAGTATCTTTTTGAGCATAAAAAAAAAAAAGCCATTTTTCTGGAAAGTAACCCATTTTAATTTAACTATCAAATCCAATTTTTGTATTATATAAAAGTTTTAGTAATATTGTGTTCTAAAAATATTTTATTATATAAAAAAAAAAAAATGAAACAAAAAAAAAAAAAAAGAAAGGAAAAATGATTTAAGGGAAAAATATGAGTTTTTGTAGAATTTAAAAGATAGTTGGAAACCAAAAGAAAAATAATCATTAGAATTCATTATTCTGTAATCAGATAATGGAGTTTGAAAGTAGATTACTAAATCATCCTCATCCCAAAGAGAGAGAAAAATATATATTAATTATGAAAGAGTATTGTTATGTGAAAATTTTTGAGTAATAAACAACAGCAAAGGTTCTAAGTAAATGTTGAAAAGAAAAGGGAAAAATTGACACCGTCTTGTTTTTTTTTGATCTTTTATCGAGCAGAAAATTGACCATTAAATGTATATCTAGTAAAACATATTCTTGTATAAAACTTTAAAAAAAAATTTATAAAGAATAAGGGAATATTAAAACATAACATAGTTTGAAATAGAAAGTTCCAACATACTCTGTCAAAGGCATTTGATGCATCTATAATCAAAGCATATATTGCAGTTTATCCTAAAGATCTGATCTTCTGTAGTAAAGTCCAGGATATATTTTGTATGTAATCATAAAAATCTTGTCTAAGTCTGAATCTAATAATTTAATGATTATTAGAAGAATAATACAATTATATCAATCTTGTTTATACATGAACAGTGTGAAGATCTAATTTAAATTATATCAATCAATCAAATCATACATAGTTTCCATAGATTGAAGATTAGAGGTGACAGGGAGCTGAGATCAAATTACATATGCAATAACCGCATTCAGTCACCACCAGACATATATTTTGGATATGATTAGGATGCAAAATATAACCCATTTTTTTAAGCAATAAAAAATAATAAGCAGCACCCATAGGGTAATTTAAAATTAATCTCCCTTTGTCACAAATTAAAGAATTGTAAATAAGCACCACCATTTTTTCATCATTGAATATTTATCAATAATATTCCCAATGAATTAAGTAACCTGAGATGATATCTTTTGACTCTTCAGTTAGGGGATGAGTCCAAATAAGCTATAATCTTTTATAATTTTTTTTCTAAAATTTATGTCAATACGAAATATCATATTGAATAAAAATGAATAGTTTTTTTCCATTTAAAGATTGAATGCCTCTAACATTCAAGAATTCTAAAATTATCTCAACAGCCCAATTCATCCAAGAATCTACCAATTATCAACTTATAAGGAAACTCTCAATAAATCCATTCCAACTCTAAAAAAGAACCAAGGAAAAAAATAAAAAACATTAAAAAAGATTAAAAAAAAAATAAAAGATAAACAAAAAAAAAGTATTTGAAAAAGTCATAAGAAGATAAAAATTGAAAAGAAAAAAAAAGGTTTTATCCCACATGAAATGTATAATAAAATGAAATATCCTAAAAATAGTGCCTACTTAATGATGACTCTATTGATAACCAGTATAATTATAGGTAATAGTAACATAAAGAATATAGATATAAATAAATAAGGAAGCATAACATAATTACTCAATAATTAATACTACTAAACATAAAAGCAGTTTTAATACTACTCAAAAATATATACAAAATTAATCCCTTAATCTCCCTCTATGCTTAATCTCCTATTCTCTAATACTAATCTAAATTAAATTATCCTTAAATTGCAATTTAAGAATCAAGAATGTATTAGAGTAATAAATAAATAAAGAGAAAGAGAAAAAGAGTAAAATAATAAATAAATCACACTCTGCTTAAACTGAAAGATCTATCATAATGTATAATACAATATATAACTGAAAGATAATAGCTATAACATATATAAGTATAGTAAACCAAGCATTAACATCTAAAAGATAAAGAATAAGCAGTCATAAACTGAACTAAAAGATAATAGTCATGAACTATTCATAATAATCATGCTGTACATAGTGATAATTTTATACTTAAAACATGATATACCAGATGATAGTATTTGGTTATAATTCCTATAAAACTAATACTACCAGTTATAGTTCAAATAAAGCAAAAATCTGATTCAAACCACATATCTATTCCGTAAAAAGATTAGAACTACAGTCTGGAAATAACTAGAAAATAATAGTAATTAAACTATTCAAAATACAATATTTAAAGTATATAGGTTTTTAACACTAATTATAATAAATGAATAGTCACTTATATTATATTATATAAAAGTAAAATTCACAGCATCAATGTGCATTCTACTAATTTAACAATAATTACATATAATTTAAATTAAATTATATATATTTTACTAATGTTAGGTACTAGTTATATAATAATACTATTCTTCATATAAATAGATGTAACATAGCAAAACAATCTTTTAAAACAAGGCTTTTTAAAGTAAAGTATTTTGAAATGCTACAAAAAAAAACTAACAAATAGCCAAATGTAGTAAATAATATACATTATAATTATACATGTAGATAGCTAATCATCATATTAAATAGTTACTTACCTTTCAAATAATAAAAGGCAAGTTTCTTAAACATAAACTACTAATATTAATCATAAATATCACATCAAGAAGAAGAGAGAGAGCAGAGAATAGAAAGAACATGAAAACTTACTACTGTAGTATACTTTGTAACATTTACTAAATTATACACTAAAATATAATATAAAATATATAATGAAAAATATTCTGAATAGGAAAAATATTTTCATTTCCTTACACATTTTTTTAGAATTTAAAAATATAAACTATTATGTTCATGAATTTGTTTCACTGTTTTATTTTGAAAGTATGAGCTTAGCAGTAATAGCATGCATTATGCAAGTACACATCAAAGTCACTGAATATATTATAACCTATGTTTCTGAATAAATGTAACCTTAAAAAATATTTATGAATATATGAAGAGATAAATAATAATAGCCTTAATGAAGGAAAGTGCTTGCTGTTGAATTGAAAACTTTGTTGAAAACAGACAGACTTGTGTATTTGAAACTGTCCTTCTTTCCATGAATGATTCATCCATCATCCATCCCAGAGATCAGTGCGCATGCTCATGCAGAGACCAGCTGGAAGATTGAGGAAAAGAAGATTTGCTAGAATGTTTTGAGAAAAGATTTTTTCCTTTAAAATCACACAGCTAGCACAGAGGCTGTGTAACTCCAAAATGGTAAAATATTAAAACATATTATCTTACAGCACAAAGAGCAAAAGTAAAAGAAGAAGAAAAAAAAAATAAAAATATTTAAATTAATTTCTATTAATCCAATAAAATCTATCATCATCATATCCTGCCAACTCACACGTCACACCAAATCCATCATGTGTAAATTACATGACAAAAATATAAGTATGTCACATGATGTCACAGAAGAACAAATCATGTAATAATTGTAATAGCAAGAAAAGAAAAGATCAAAAGAAAGATCAAACCTATTGTGTTCTTTAACAGTAAGATATTAAGATACAGTGTCTTTTTAGCTTTTTTAAGAAAAAAGAAAAATGTCTTTTGCATAGGATGGATCTGAACATACAAATCTTTTGTCATTAGCTGGAAAAAAAGGTATTTAGATATGCCATTCGAAAATCTAATCCTCTTTTTATCAAGTGATAGTGTGAGGCTCAGAGAGTAAGGACTAGACTAGTCGGCAGCCATCTTGGAATCCATGGACGACTGTAAGTTGGGTGCTGTCATTGACTCCCCAAATTATGTAAAATACTACAAGAGGGTCTCACAGCAACAAATGACTGGTGCCAAAATCATGGACTTAACTTAAATGCAAAAAAAATTTATTATCATACCATTCAGCAAAAACACAGCCCCTACTGTTTACCACATCAGTGGCAACCCCCTAAGCACACAACCAGTGATGAGAGATTTGGGTACACAGGTTGACAACAATCTCACATTCGACCATCATGTAGCAGCAGTGGTCAGAAAAGCCTTATACTTGATTCATCTCATATGTTAAGGGACTGCATCCAGAAAAAGGAGGTTATTACTTCTCTGTGCGACTTCCTTATTAGGCCAATAATTGAGTACAATGACTGGTTTGGAATGTACATCTCCAAACACCTGCACCAACTGAAAAGGCCACACATAGAGAATCCATGTGACCTCCAACACCTGTCCTATGTGGACAGGCTCAAATCACTATCACTCTACCCGGTATAGTACAGATTGCTCAGGGTGATCTATGTCTTGACTACAAGGCAAACTCAGACCCTGCCTTACTAGAGATTCTCCATATCTGTAAGTCTAACTCCTCATGCATTACCCGATCAAACTAATCTAATATTCGACAAAGCTTTTAATACTATCTCCATCAGAAACTCCTCAATGAACTTTCATCCCTTAAACTAAGCTACTCTACCCTTACACAGTTGCACAATTACTTATCTGACAGTCAGCAGGCTGTAAAATGGCAACACAAACTCTCTTCTCTACTTCCTGTCCCATTATGAGTCCCACATGGATCCATTCTAAGTCCATTCCTATTTTCCATCTTCACCAACAAGCTTCACACTGCCACCCACCAGGCCACTAACATACAATACACTGACGACTCCACATTCATATGACAGCCTTCTTTCTTTCTAAACTCCAAGAAATCACACAAAAATCTTACAGAGAGGCAGAATCTTAGCTTTCTGATGCTCGGTTAATCCTCAATCCCAATAAAACTAAACTTATGATTTTTTCGGACAACAAACCATTAGACTAACTGCTTCTCTTCATGAAACATTCTTCTAGCAACAACAAATTGAACCTGTTTCTCACACTAAGCTTCTTGGTGTTACAACTGATAAGATGAGATTTGACAAACACATTCCCTAACTAAAAAAAAGTTCACATTAAATTAGCCTCTCTCTACAGAGTCAAACCCTTCCTCACCGACTCCACAAGACACTCTATTGCCAGAAAATACCTAATCTCTACTCTTCTGTATACCTCACCCATTCTCACTAACCAGTACAAAATAACAAAATTGCTAGATTTACCACCAACCCTCCTCATAGATCCCATCACTGTATGGCCCTACACCAACTAAACTGGCTACAGCTTCCCAGTTACTTCACATACACCCAACTCACTGTGGCCTACAGCATACTTTACCTCCCTGACAAGTGTCCTGCACTCTGCAACCTACTTCAACCCCAATCATTGGTTAACAATCATTGGTTTAAATTTATGGTCCTTGAGATATACAAGTCTGGTGTGAGAGGGGGTGATATCAGGACCAGCACTGAATGTCTTGAAATAAAATGGATGACTTTATTGCAGGCTAGAAATGGTAAAGGGTTAAATGACTTTATACCAATTAAACCTTTATTGAAGTCATGTGACCTTAAACACTAATAAATGGTTGATTGTAATGCTTATAAAGTAAGAACTGATGAACTACCTAGTTTGGTATGAAAGTGCTTATCTTAACACTTTGCTGCTGTAATGTTTTATTAAAGTTTGATTTTATGCCACGACTGCCTACCAGTTAATTTTGTTTTTTTTGCTCAAGTTTAGTGTTTTGAACTGGTCGCTCTTTTTCTTACTACTGTTAAAAGACATTTCAATATTACAAATGAACTTCAGCTCAGCCAGTCACAATTCCCCAGTTTTCACCAAGAAAAACATTCTTCCATGGTGTAAGTGACATATACATAGGGTTACCACCTGTCCCACTTTACGAGGGACAGTCCCTCTTTGGGCAGTTGTGTCCTGACAAAAAATTGTAAAAATGGCAAATGTCCTGAGATTTTAGGATAAAATTATTTCCTATATTTTATGTAATAGTTGCATAAAACAGTTATTCTGTATCTAAAATACCTAAATGTTATAAGAAACAGAATAAGCCACTAAAATGCTACAAGAATAAGCTTTTATTTAAGCAAAAAAGTTAAGTTCTATCATTTGTACTGACTGTGGGTATGTGTCGGCCTGTAAAATCTGACGTTTGTACCAAAAATGTCCCACTTTGGCCATTTCAAAAGGTGGCAACCCTACATATACATTTTAACAAAGCTGAACTATAGGAAATCAGTGTTTGATATACTTTTGTACTTTAGGACAAGCAAGCATCATACATACTCAGCTTTCATGAACTAACAATAGTAAATCTGAAAATACTTCACTCAAATGATTTATGGCTTTCTAACATTTCTCATAATAAATGAACAACACTGCTGCCTTCCATTTTCCAGAAAGTATAACATTTTTTTCATTATAGTTTTCAGTTTGTTTAAGCACATTTATATTTGACATCATTACAACTTCTTCCTGACTACTGTCTAGAAAATTGAAGGCTCTCGGCCTACACACACAAAACATTGTCTTTTCATTTCATTTTCTGAATCACCAAAAAGTTCCAGATTGAGTACATAGCTACCATAATTCCATAAAGTGCACAGTCTGTCTGTCTCTCGGCTGTTCCATCTCTCTCACTGTTCCTTTTTTTCTCTAGTACTGTCTGTACTCCTTTGTCAGCCTACACGTGATGTGCTTTCTAACTTGCTTCAGCATCTGAATTCACACACATCATTCAAGACACAAAGGAGCAATGCTTAGAATTCCTCTTACCAGCTGTTTGGTCACAACATAAATACAAGCAAGCATTCATAACAATTATATAGCACACATATGCAAGATTGCTTAAAATTGATTATTGTCAGAATCTGAGCCATACTGCTATCAGCAATAAATTTATAGGGTAATTCAAATGTAAAATTTAAAGTCTAATTCATAATAAAATGGCAACATTATTAAAGACCTTCAAACTACAGTAAAAATCATGACACCTATGGCAAATCATTAACTAACAAGAAGGCTTAAGATAAAAAAAATATACAGCCAACCGATATGCTCATTCCTCTAGCTCCGACTAAAAACTTACCCAGTGCATTATTCCTATCTACATACAAATCCACAATTAAAACAAACAAATACTGCCAGACAGATATTCAATACTTTGCATTTAGTGCATTAACCAAAGAACAGCTAATGCTGCAAGTGGGGCCAGCATCAAAGTTGAAGAAGTCAAACTGCTCAGCATTACAAAAAAAAAGCAAAACTACACAAATCCTTCCATCATTTCTGTCTTATTTTGCCTAATGTGTGAATCCAGAGAGCGATCCCATCTCACGTGTAAAAAAATTGAGTCTAATGGATTTCTTATTTCGATTAAAATAAAATCCCAGCAGTTTTGTGGTATCTATTGAAAGCACGTAGGTAACATGGACCTGTAGACTGAACTGTTGCTTGTACACTGGAAATCAGTAGTCTCTACATTTACTCAAAGACATTTTTTGTACTTATAAATTACCTACTAAATATACACTACACAGAGTATTATGTTTAGATATCCAAACATAACCAAACTGCTGTGTGTCTGAGACATGGATTTCAAGAAATGCACCTCAAGAGTGGAGGAAAGCAGAGTATAACAGGTCAATCTTGACATGTACGCTGAAGACACAAAACAGCTCATTAATGATGAGAGACACCCAGACATAACACTCTAGAGCACATTGAGACTTGTCTGCTCCATGTACTAGTTACAGAAAAAAGTATAAGAGCGTAAAGTGTTTTACAGCTTTAGAAGCAAGAAACACTTATCACTGCCACATATCACTGCCACGGAATGCAAAAGGTACAAGAAAAGCATCTCTCTGAGGAACTAATGATTTTTAAAGTTGTGAGACACTGTGCTTGGCCAAACTTTTGGTTCAAAAGAGTGCCAGAGTAAGTTATCTAACAGTTGTTCTGTGGTGGCTTGCAGTGTTTAACAAAAGTTTAAGTACCTTTTTAGCACGAGAAAAATTGCTTAGCAGGTTTGTTTTTTTTTCTTCCAGTTTTAAGAGTGCAAGTGTTAAGTGTAGTAGTAGTCTATGCACTACATACTGTTTATGGTCACAACATCTACTAGATTAAAGCCATTCTTCTTCTTACAAATGCATATAGCTCATCACAGATTTATAAAAATTAAGGAAATTGCAAGGAAAGCAGTTTATTCTTCAACAGTATCAACAACAAGACCTGCCCCTCTTTGCAGTCATTCTTAGCCCAGACTTAAAACAATTACGTATTAAACTGGTCTTACATGAGGAACATTATACACTACTTCCTATTTTTTTAGCATATTTTCCTCTTGCCTTTTGAATCTTAAATTAACAAGTTGGAGAAGTGTATTGCAAATGCATGTCATCTTGGAGGTAACACATGGAGCTCTCATGGTATGCCTTTTGTATGCGCTCAGTAGATGATGTGCTCAGCATATAGTGGAAAGATAGGGTCAACTTTTCAGCACTCAAAGCCAGCTACATTACGATGCTCCTTTCTTAATCTATTCCTCTCACTGGCCACAGAGCATTCTGCAGAAATGGGGCATTTATATGACTTGCTTCAACATCTAGTGGCCCCAGACAGAACAGAGAGCTGGTATAATCAATGGGATCCAAAACGAGCAATGGCTGCCCTGTTTGGGATATTTGCACCATCTGATTCTCTGGACAAAAAATATACAAATAAAAGGCAAAGCTAGAATTAAAAAAAAATAAGCTCAATAGGATGTCTATACATTAACATGACCAAAGCCAATGGTCTTCAATTAAATTATACCTAATCAATTATCATTACTTCAAATAGGCAAGTCAATTTTAATAGTAATTGCAATATGACAAATCATTTGGAAACAGCTGCTTTCTGATACAGATGAAAGTATAATTCAGAACTCCGACTCTGTAAGAGCCCAAATAAGGTCCTTGGTACAACAGGTGACTCATATAATACACATGATGAATTATGAAATACTTTAAGTATAACAGCAACTTACTATTATAAAAAAGGAAATAAACCTGAACCGCCTTCATTTGTTATTTTAAACAGTAAAAGTAGATTATTTGAATTTCTTGTGTAAACTGATAAAAGCTAGGTGATAGTTCTAGCATCATATTAGGCAGAAGAGATATTCCAGTATTTATTTTCCAGATTTTCAGCTCTATACATGCTACTAACAACAAAGTGCATTATTAATTAGCCATGTGGATCATTTTCCATGTTGTAGCCAAAGTGGATCACTCTGTTTTTAGCCTGCTAGCTTGTTTAACAAGCAAATACATTTCCAAACTAAACAACATTATGAGAAATTGTGCGCGTTGTTTTTCCTGGTAAATGCACAACCTAAATTCAGTCACTGCATAGCTCATCCATCCTCTTTGTTTTTCATTGCATTTCATTTAGCCTATATATTTTAGTGATCTCTGTATAGAAAAACATTCTAGACTTATGCTCATTTAAACATATCAAAAGTATATCATTGCATTGATCTCAAATACTGATATTTCAGACTTTTCTATAGACAAAGCATTAAGATTCTTTCCATCAAGTTGTAATACATTTCTTAACTGATCAAACAGCATTAATTTAGAGCAAATTCCATTGGACTAGAAGAACAAAGCATTGACTATGTCCCTGGTAACCTGTGCTGAGTTAGGGGCTTGAGTGCCTGCTGAAGATGGCAATTGCCAGTTCACCTCATATCCTAAGAGGAAGGCGTACAGTCACATGGCCCCATATTAGAGTTCCCAATGCTAACCAAAAGCAATGTGACAGCATTGGCTCCTGGGAAGTCTGGACAGTCAAAAGGGGGAATGTCACCTGCAGAAGTAAATGACATGATCTCACTGATTCCAAGAAAAAGCAGGTAGAAGGCAGGCAGGCAAAACACGAACACAAACACTTCTCCTTAGGGCAACCAAATCCTTTATTGTTAAACCAACAAGATAAGCGCTTTCATCTTAGTTTTGGACAATCAAAGAGACTTCATCAGATAAAGCTAGAAAAAACAAAAAAAGATTTATTGGTTTCGTTTTTGCTTTGGTATGATCTCACTGATGTCCACTGCATACCAGACCCTCGGGTATGCTACTGGGTATGTATCATGGGGTTGGGGCTAAAATAAGGAAAAAGCCCAGTGGCTATATAAAAAATACCTCCTCTCAGTGAGATCTCATCCATGGAAAAGGGAATTGAAATAGGCCAATTAGCAATAGGGGAGAAAAAAAACCATTAGGTCAGATATTCTGCACTAATCCATCATCAGAAAATTCTAGCTCGTCATAAAAGATCCAGACACAACAAATATTTTATACAACAAACAACATTTCGGTCCAGTTTATTCAGATCATTATTATCCCACCTAAATATTTCACATAAAAAGCCTTCAGTACCCTATTGGGCATATATGTAGAATGGGTACAGTACAAGCACTTGCATGCTAGTAGCTTATGATGCACTTACTCACTGCCACTTGCACAAAAAGCAAATGATTGACTTCCACTAGCCTGAAATCCCATAACTACTTACCCTCCCAATACCCAACTCTATAAAACTGTACAGCCCTACCAGATCCTAACTTTAAACATAAAATTCCTCATACACCCTAAACCTAAGATTCCTTCCCACTCCCTAACCTTAAAACTCCCCTCCTACTCCCTAAACAAGATAGTATGTAAACAGTGTGGAGTGATAATGCAAACATTTCCAGGGAGTTGTCTTTTAAACACCAGTGACTTCAGTTGCCCTATCTCCTTGAAAGCACCCATGCACCATGTCTGCAACAGACCCATTGGAAAAAATAGAAATAATAATATTTCAGCAATCATAAAATGCTCACATGAGCAATATGTTTGCAATTTAAAATTTAAAGTAATTAAAGACTGCATACATTTAAGCAAGCCATGCAATAAAAATTAGGCCCTATTTACATTTGGGAAATTTTTTATAAATTGCATCTTGGATGATTTCATATTATGGGACTGGAAAGGAAGCATTAAATACATCTAAAAAGAAAATCCAGTCATCACCCAGCATAATTTTAATTTTTTTCTAGTCAATCTAACCTTTTCTCAGTTTTACTTCTTTATACTGTAAATGAACAAAAAAATAAATATTCCTAAATTCAATAAGGAAACACCACCCACATGCAAGGACCTCTGACTAAGTACGATGAACCTATCTGTAATTAAATAAATGCAATTATGAAAAAAAACTTCCTGCTCGCAAAAGAACACTAGAAAAATCACAAACTGTGAGCACATACCACAGAGCCAAAGGGAATCTGCCAAACTCAAATATATCTACTACTTGTTAAAAACATCTATATATATGTTATCAACTATTAATACATAACAAATTATCATTTTTATATGAAATATATATAGAATTACACTATAGATTAGTATTTATATAGCCTGTGGTTAGATTATATTATGAAGTTAAATACATATGTATGATTTTTCTTCCCTTATATGTTTAAATGTGCATAAGCTTATATATACATTTGTTATGTATTAATAGTTGATAACATATATACATGTTTTTAACGAGTAGTAGATAGTTTTAGAAATATAGTATTTATTTATTCATGCATATAAGAATGTGAAGATTTGAATTTAGGGAACATGTTTGATTGGTTTACACAGTAATGGATGGTAATATATAAATGGATGGATTTTACTTTCCAATGACTCTGATGAAGCCAAATGATTGGCGAAAGCGCTCAGTCGTTGGATTTTGTGTGTTTTTAGAATAAAGCTGAAGTGTTATCATGGCTGGTTGCTGGACATTATTCACATTTTGTTCCCAGTCTACTTGTTGTTTCCTGCCCCTTATGATAATTTGACAACATAATTCCCCTTCCTCTCCCCATTTATTGGCTGTTGACAATAAACACATAGTATTATTTTGCAAAGTCTCTCCCCTTAAACTACTCATGAGGCTAAACGACCTTTGATAAAATTGCTTAATAATGAGTCTACAGATACTGCTCACAGTGATTTTATTATCAAATTAGTGAGTTTTTTTTGTTACTATAATTAGTTTATGGTGGCAGAAGGTAATTTCCAGGCTAGTTGTTTTGTACTGAAATTTAAATACTCAGTAGCAAGTCCACCCAAACATCATTCTAAAAGCAAACTCCAAGCAGTTATAGTTATACCTGCCTCCAGAGTCATTCATTTTGGTACCGTGGACCAGCAATTCCCCACAACTTCTCTAGCCAACCTGATTGAGATGGGTATCTTAAGACAGTGCAAGAATTATCGCATCTTGTTTAATGCTCATCTATTACTCAAACAGCATGATGCAGACAGTGTGAGAGATATACATATATAATATTCTTGGAGGTGAAAATTTTACACACAATAAACTCAGAAACCAAAATCATCAGCAGTACATTACACATTACACCTCTCCAAGGCTTGCACAATACACATAATCCATCATATGCTGAAATTCCAAAGATTAACCTTCCTCACCCTCAAATACCTCCAAAAGACAACACAGGGCACAAAGCACAGTCAGCATATTAAGCCTACTTTATTACATAGTACACACAGAGTCCCAAAGTCACAGATTCTGAGTCCATAAGGCTGATATCAACTCAACTAAACAGTCTTGCTATAGTGACTTCATTGTAAGACACAGAGATGTGCCTCATACCAGGCTGAGCAAGGAAAGATTGATGGCTATTTGCTTGTTTGGTGCCAGGAATCAGTCAGTTCATGCATGGACTCAAGTCCATGAATGACAAGTACCAGTATGACTCTGTCATAGTTGAGCTGGTGTTACTTCAGGTGTACTTCCCAGGATTATATGAAGAGAGACACGATGGAGCTCTGTCTATCCAGATCAGGTATGAGCCTAGCACTGAGCAGCATTATACCTTCTGCAAGGATGTGCCACAATATGAGCAAAATATAACTGACTTAATAATTTGCTTAGTTTTTGGTTTCATTCAAAGAGGGTCCAATATTTATCAGCCTGTGAGGATATGATTGACAGACCACACTGTTTCGTTAAGGATGGCCTGCATCTATTCCCTCTAGGGTTTCAATTATTGGCAAAGACATTGTCCATACCATGTTGCCTTTTTTTGGCAATGCCAACCTGATAAACCTACCAAAATAATGAAACCCGCAAAGGAAAACATGAAGGTGTTACTGATCGATGCTAGGAGCCTGAACAGGATACCCCACTCCCTACAAGCCCGTCTCACCCTGAAAGACACTGATGCCTGTGCAGTGACTAAGGCATGGTTTAAAATAGCCAAGAGCAGGGCTATAATGCCTTCTACATATTTAGACCAGCTACTGTGCAGGAAGGGAAAAAAGGTGGAGGTGTATCAATCTACACCTAGAATAGACTCAAATCAAAGCTGGTAAAGCAGCATGATGAACTAGAGCTTTTTTATGTCAAAATAACCATCAGAAAGGTTCCTTACCTAGCTGTAGAACTCCTTGTATGACAAAAGAAAGCCGCAAAGCATATCTACAGGATAGAATCACTCATAATTAAACCAAATACCATTTCCTTGGAGATCTAAACTATCCAAGTATAGACGGGAACCTACACCCCCACTAGTGCACAAGCACAGAGATTCTAGGACTTTGTCAGTACAAATGCCCTGGAACAATTAGTCAGAACAATCACTAGAGGGAGCAGCATCTTGGCTCTTGTCCTTACTTATATAGAAGCATCCTGCACCATCCCTTGCATATATTGATCATTTGTTAGGTCTGACCATAAACCAGTCTCTTTCAAAATAAAACAAACCAGAGATCTCTTCTACCCAAGGCACCTTTAGAAATTTCTTTAAGACAACCTACCTACTGCTGTACTAAGCGATATATTAGCAAGGTTCAAATCCCCACCAAACCAACTTAACTCCACTGAATATACAGAAATGTACACCACCACATTATACCAGCATGTAATCAGCTGCATGGATGCTGATGTACCCGTTAGGAACAAGTGCAGGGCAAACAGCAGAAACAAATCTCTGTGATGGAAAAATAATATCAACAAGCTTTGTAATAAAAGGAAATGAATTTTGTCCACAATTAAGAACAGTAATTCTCAGAATGTTAGAGCCTTTGTCACTGAAATAAACAAACAACGCAAGAGCTTAATAAAATCAACCAAAGCCAAGTCTGATGCTAAAATAGCTACCCAAGCCAAAGACAATCACAAGGCATTTTTTAGTTATGTTTTTAATCTCAAAAGCAAAATGCAGCAATGTACTGATCTGATCATGAATGGTGTTACCTACAATGAGGCTGAAGATATAACAAATCTACTGACTGATAAATTTAGCACTTACTTTACCCGTCTCTCCCCTCTGTCTGTCCCTCAAGATATTCCTGAAATGGTTCACTTCCAGCTATCACACAAGACCAAGTCTTAAAAGTGCTATCAAAAGCTACAAATCTGCCTAGATGAGTTCTGACAATATCCCTGGATGCATTTTAAACAGTAGAAAGTACAATTTAGCCACACTCCTAACAACACTGTTTAGTCTCAGCCTCCATACAGGTTTTGGACCAAATGAATGGAGAACAGCTACAGTCATTCCCCTGCTTAAAGGAGGACCTTCCACAGAAGCAGGCAATTACAGACCCATCAGTCTGATCAGCCTCATATGCAAAGCCATGGAAAGGCTTATCATGGAATTAATCAATCAGGACATAAGGAACCTCCAAACACTGAACTCATCTTAGCCTAAACTTGCCAAGGGTAGGTCATGCTTATTCAATTTGGGAGACTTTTTGAAAAGATCACCAAAGCAACAGATGAAGGCAAAAACAGTACATAGCACATACCTCAACCTGGGCAAAGCCTTTGAAACAAATGGCCACTCAGGCACAGTAGAAAAGCTAAATAAACTGGGAAAAAACCCTGTATCACCCGGTGAATTGAAAATTGGTTCATAAATAAGATGCAGATAATCAAAGTAGGTGAAGTTACCTCCACAAATAAACTAGTTATCAGTGGAATCCCCTAGGGTTCTGTGCTGGGATTTCTCCTGTTTGGCATCTGTTTTTCTGAAATATAAGCCAATACCAAAGGGCATTAGCTGACTAAGTTTGCAGATGACTGTAATCCCCAAAATGACTTAGCTATCCTGCAGGACGTTTGCCTCAAATAAATAGCTGCTGTCAAAATAATGGTCTGAAAGTACAGGCCAAAAAGCACATTACTGTATCCTTTGAGAACCACAAAAGCAGAACACCTCTGCAGTAAAAACGCAGAACCACAAGAAAACCGAGAATAATGTGTAATAACTCATAATAAAAAAGGCACTTTGAACACTGCTGAAGATGCAGAATACATTTAATATTTAAAACTTAGTACATTATAATTACATTATAGTACATTTCTTGGGGAAATTATCTACCACAGGGAACTACCACACTGACACTATGCCACTAAGAGTTGACATAGTTATTTGGGATTTGGGAACTTATGTGGACAGTGGCATTTTTGATCAACACGTGTCTATTGTTGTAAGAGAGTCCTTCTATATTGCACAACTTATAAACAAAGGGATTATCCGCAGTGGTGGTGCTGCAGTAGTGTTGTCGCCTCACAGTAAGAAGCTGACCAGTTCGACTCTCAGCTAGAGCATCTTCTGTGTGGAGACATGTGTGAATGGGTGTACCTTCGTTGAAGGTTGTGCGTTAGGGCTGGCAACTCAGCACATAAAAATAAACTGCCAATCATTAGCGGACCGGAGTTCCGCTGTGGCGACCCCTAACCGGGAAAAGCCGAAAGACACAACAACAACATAAACAAAGGGATTATGTCTAGATCTATGGAAGTCATTGTTCCCCTTTGCATAGTCCTCATTAGGCCAGTCATTGAATATATTGGCCTCTTTGTCATGTATCTGTCCAGACACATGCAACAACGGCAATGCCCACAGAGATAGCTTACTAAAAGGATACAAGGCCTAAATAATATTTCCTACATGGACAGACTCAGACCCATATCACTGTACTCTGTATCCTACAGACTGCTAAAAGGTGACCTGTGCCTGGCACACAAGGAATCTCCGACCCATTACTGATAGATTTACTGTACATCAGCAAGACAAATAGCATCAGAAATACTCTGTCTAGGGATCTAAATGTCTTCTGCAACATTAACAGAATGGTTTGGAAGGACAGGTATATTTCGCAGAGGGTACTGTTGCTTTGAACAGAATACTTAACTACATAAAATAAAGTTCACCCCTGTCCATTTTAAAGTGCAGTTTAGCTCTATGGATGGGAAGCAGAAAATTTACTTCAGGACTGACCCCTGTACTATTAATGGGCAGCCACAGCTCCTAAATGCTTTGTCCTATGCATGGATCCCCTCAAATTATCTGCTGTATGATCCCAGTTATACTTAGTAGGGATAATATATTGTAATTATTACCCATGGGATGGGTCAGGCAAATCTATAACTAAATAGGTTAGGTTGTTTCTAGCACAAAAAAGGAAACTGGCGAGGCGTAAAAGGGCGCTTAGCCTAGTACTTTCCCATGAATCTCTAAATCTGAATGATCAATGCAGAAAGCTGGAAGCATTTACTAAATGAGGCACAGTAAACCATCTGGTTCCCTTATCAGTGTTAATGCCTAAGAGTCTCATTTAATATTATGTATGGCAATATATTTTCTTTGTACTTCATTTGCTTGATGATAAAGTTACCAGTCAGTGTAGATATTACACCCATTAAGTGCTTTAATCATTTTACTGGTCCTCTCTCTTTCATTCCCTTCCATATCTATCCTTTTTCTCTACTTGCTCAATGCCCACAATAATGTCTTGGTTGATTCTTTTTCCACACTCATTTCGATAGTCTGTTTTACAGTTCCACAATCTGCCCTGCGAATAAGTACTTTTATTGTTCTAGGCTGTAGTGCATGTTCTGTTGAATCATTTTGAGGAAAAAAAAATATGAAATGTATACCCCTTCCCTTTGAAAATATATCACCATACAAATGTTAACATGCTTTTCTTCTACATTTCAGTTCTGCTTTTGTTGATTTAGACTTGACAGTAGTTTTACTTGGGGATTGTTTCTTTGAAAGTATACTTGCTGTGATCCGATTTCCTTACTATAGTATCATTAATCTTACTCTTTTTCAAAATGATTGCTGTTTTGGCACAATGGTTAGGGTCTTCACCTCAAAAACATAAGGTACAGGGTTTGATTCTAACCTTGGGATGTTGATCAGACTTAAAATGGCTGTTCAGAGCAGTTAGCCTAGTATTTACTTCTGGAACTATCAAGAGAAAGAAAAGCATATAATATAGTGCATTTTGCTCTAAGTTACTACAATCTCACAGTTAGTATGTGTAACTAAGGATAGTGTGCCCCCCCCCCAAAAAAAAAGTGTTCAACAATTTTTGTTTGGTTGAAAGTTTTACCTTTTGTCTCTGTTTTGTTTCTGTAGTGTTTTGGTTTTATTAATCAAAACATGTGCAACGTATTTTAGTTGCAATTGCAAGTAAGTAACAGTCTGAGGAAATATTGCCCTGCAATTCATTTGATTAATAACATGGGAAGTCATATAATAGCACAGCCATTCTGCAAGCAGGACTTAATGTGAGCAGCTGAAATGTAATATTTTAATATTAACAGCCATGTTCATAACCAGGTGTGATTGTTTTTCCAATGAATTTCAAATACTGCCTGCTAAGCAAACGTATTGTTATGGCACAAACTTTTGTTTCACTGTTATTTAGTCAATAAACTGCTAAAATCAGTAATCAAAACAAAGAAACAATTGAGTTAGTAAGCAAGTTAGCTGCATTAAATGAATGAATCATTTTAAAATTGCTTCATTAATTTATTCCTGCCATCTCAAATAGTAGAATTAGGCTATCATTCATTATCTTGCCAACAGAAGACACACGTTTCTATAAATATTCCATCAGCAGACAAGACTGTATTAGATGAACAGGGACTATATTCAGAAATGGAGCAGATATTCTTGGCAAACATTTCCAGCAGTGTGTATCATTCAAATGACAGAGAACATTCAGTAAGTGCTCAGTTCCATTAATGCCCAGTAAAAGACACAAGACACAATGCATAATGGATGCAGAGCACCGGCATTAAGTACACATACTTTTATATCGAAATCTGTCCCTCAGGCTAATGGTGGAAAACAACCTAAATTAAGTACAGCTTGAGCTGTGCAGATGGCTTTGAGTTTGTTCATGCCATTAGATGCAAACCAGCAAGGGACCTGCAGAATATGGCAGTTGTATAATGAAACATCTTGATGGCTAAAATTTTCAGTATGTAATTGAATCAGGGCACTTCTGGTGCCATTTTATAGATCTGCTTCATTAGGGTTTTTTATTTATTTATTCATTTGTTCATTCTGCATCTCCTTTTAACCCTTTTCCATGTTGCATGGTACAATAATGCCTTACAATAATGTAATGGTTAGCTTTCAGCAGCATTTTACAAATTAGCCCTTGGATGGAAGCTAAATATCAAATCTTCAGAGTCACAATATCTAACGGGTCTATATAATTTCATTGAAAACTCATTTCACTGAAGCTTAATTCATTGACACATATTCACCGAAAGCTCACTTCACTGAAAACCCAATTCACTGAAAGCTCACTTCACTGAAAACCCATTTCTCTGAAACTCATTTCGTCGAAAGGTATATATGGCCTATTCCTCACTGTTGTGCGATCCTGGAGTTAGTATATAAAGTAAGGGGGGGTGAGGGGCACAGCCCCCCACATTCAGGGGGTCGCCCCCCCCCATATAAATTGGTTATATGTTGTCTTCTGGAAGAATTTTTTCATTACACTTGTAAGCATCCATCTATATGCTTTAAAATATTTACAATATGTGGGGGCTACGCCCCCCACACCCCCCTTACTTTATATACTAACTCCAGGATCGCACAATAGTGGGAAAAAGGCCACATATACCGTTCAATGAAATCAGTTTCAGTGAAATGGGTTTTCAGTGAAGTGAGCTTTCAGTGAATTGGGTTTTCAGTGAAGTAAGCTTTCAGTGAATATGTGACAATGAATTAAGCTTCAATGAAATGAGCTTTCAATGAAATGATATAGACCCTATCTTACAACATCATTTTCTGCAGAAGGGGCAGATCACCATGAAATCCACCTACAGGCCAAATTCTGTATAAATGCGCACTACAGAAAATGTAGCATGCAATGCAAACATAATATAAGGAGTTAAGAGTTAGTAAGAGTTAGTCCCAAAGTCCCATGGTAGGTTGTTGCTGTCTTAAAATTAGTTCTAATAGTAAAGCAAAAAAAAAAAAAAAAAAAGAAGAAAATATTTGGCTGGTATGTACTCATAGAATTAGTCCAATTCTATGCTAAAAGTCTGGGGCATATATGCAGCATGCATTGATGCTTTATCCTTCCTAGATATTTTCAATCTATTTATTCCAGAGCCATTAACCTCACATTCTCTTTCTCTCAGACTTTTGGTGACATGATTCCAAATAACCAATCAGGGATGACCTGAAGTTCCAAACCTCAGATACCGCTGTTCAAATAAGTGTGGCCAAATGCCCAATCAGGGATGATCCTTAGTTCCACCAGTCAGACACCTCTCTTCAAATGAGGGTGTCTCCTTTCCATCATTTCATTGCAATCTCATGTTCCACTGAATGGCAGAGCAGTCAATTACCCCGAAAAACTACCCCTGATTGGCTTGTCCCTCATCACTACCACTGCATAAAGACTAGTGTTTTGAAAAGCCACACATCTGAAGAAGTCTAATGTTAGACAAAAACACTTATTTTGGTGAAATAAAAAGTTGAAACATTGGATTTTAGTCCGGACTATTGCTGAAACTCAGCATTAAAGGAATGTATCCCTTGTTTATACAGGATTTTTACTTGTGGTAGACCTCCATATTCACAGATCACCAAGCACCAATTAATTATAGAGCTCAATGTCTACTCCCTTTAAAAGCTCCACATTTATTTATTTTATTTTATTTTGACATTTATTAACCAGGTTAGTCCAACTGGGCAACAGCCCTTTTTCAGCCGAGGCTCGAGGAAAAAAAGCTCCAGTTATACAAATAAAAGTTGGATTAATGTAAATTACAGTTATAAAATAAGACAAAATACAAATTAACTGCATTCAAATTAACAATGGATGCATTCCAAGTTGTCAGTGACATTTATACAAATCACTAGTATTGTAGTTTTGAATGTAGTTCATATTTTCTCTGAGAAGACAAAAATCACTGTTCCATATGAAATTCATGGAAATACCTCACAAAGTGCAAATGTAGATTCAGCTGTTGAAAACTGGCACAGAATTTCTGCTTTTGGAAATAATATATGGAAACTAAGTAACATTACCTGTGTTCATATTTCACTGTTTAATGTGTTTGTTATAATATTGACTCTGATAATGCTATCACCATGGGGGCCATGCAAGGCAGTATTACTGCAAACTGTGCATTATTTGCAAATAACATAACTACTTGTCATGTACACCACATCAAGTATGCTCTACAAATAACAAAACTACTTCTCATATCAGTTTTTTACATCTTCCTCATCGCTTAATGAAATTCAGTCATTCATTACTATTATACCTTTGAATATGTTCTATATATACTTAAACTTTTTATTAGATTTTAAGAATAGCAATACATACAATCAAAAACTGTTAAAATATAACTATTTACAAAAGTCCATAACAAGATTTCCTTATAAATAGTTCAACTATTAATATTTTTCAAGTAAATCACTTCATTTTTGTCAAGATATATATTGATGGGTGGCTTTAGGAGTTCTCATTTTTACAGTCAACATTTGTTTTTTTTTAATAGTTCTAGCTAAATAAACAAATGCAACAGATGATGGGGTAGTTTTCCTTTTCCACTTTTTTGTGATAACTTTCCTAGCTATAGCTAAAATAGGCCAAAGAAAAGGCACTTGTGATATGTTCATTCATATTTGAGATCGTCACTAACAAACTGTTGCTCTTACACTGTCTCTGTTGCAGTTTGCAGTGCTAATCTCTATTAACTGCATTGCCTACAGGAGATATTCTGCTTCTAAATATGAACTTGCTGTATTTTTGTAGTACATTCCACTGCATATATCCTCAGTAAACAAGATTTATTTTATTTGCAACTAATGACAAAAATGTGACAGATAGATATGAAATGCAAAGGATAGTTCCATCAAGTCTATGGCAAATAATACAAATGGCAATGCAGAAATACAAATTAAGAATTAAAGTTCAAAATAACTTAACACAAGCTCACTTCTAATTTAAAAATCATACAAAAAGGCATAAACAACCATCAATCAATAAATGACAGCTCTAAGTACATGAAGCAGAAACCGCAGAATAGCATTTTGCATAGCTAGGTTCACAGTGTTAAAAATGTTTGTACAGTTAAAGCTGCCGCTATGTGTGTAACCCGACTTTCTCAGAGAAAGAAATCCCATACAAGAGAGAAATTTGCCAACTTAATGTGAGAGAATCTACTGGGGTCACCAACAATTCCATCTAACCTCCATCAATTATGTGATATATGGGTTTGACACCCACATGGACAGCTCCTGCAAATATTAACTAAAGGCACCACAGTGATCCTCGTCCTGGCAACAGCAGCATGCCAACGGTCCACTGGAGAAAGATTAGCCATGTCACCATCATATGCATCCTAGATACTGAATGCAGACCATACATAGCTGCATGCTACAACAAAGGAAAGAGCAAATAACAGTCCTGTTCCCTCTTGGAATTATGTTTCACCATAGACACTGTTAACAGAGCAGGCTTCTTCTAACAAACAGAAAAATGGTAATCAAGTCCCGTCATCACCTCTGTTGGTGGAACATATCAACAGTAAAATCCTCTGTAAATGGAATCGACACCTGGGATCATGTGTGATGCCACGATATGCAAGAGAGACATGTATGGCTTAATTAACAGAGTGCATATTTCTATGCTTTTTCAAATATTTTTGATGTTTTTCCTAGAAGTATGAAGGTGAAGCTTTACAACTTGAAGAAATGAAGGATCTCAGCCTGAAATACAGAGAGACACAACAACCACTTCTGCATTACTTTGATTAGTAGCTATTGTTTTAGGAGTGGATGAAGTATTTTAAATAAGATTGTGACTTTTCTTGTATTTGTATTTGTACAAAACAATGCAGAGGTATCAAATGTCTTTTTTCTATAAATGAATTACTTCTCTTGACTGGATAACTGACTCCAATAACATTTCTTAAGAGGTCAGTTTACACTATGAAAGAATAATGATGCAGAAAGAGCTTACAGAAACAAGTGTACTGCATATTTATTTATTTGAATTTGTTTTCTAGGGTAGAGAGCATTGATCTCCACAGACTTTTTTTACACACAGCCTGGGTTGCTTTTGAATATCTTAACCCTGGTCAATAGATTATTTGTCCTATGGTTGTACTACTTTACAACATATATAGAAATCAGAAAAGTGTCCCCTGGCTTGTAATAGAACTAGGGAAGGGAATTTTTCCCCCAGGCTCTATGTCAAATAAAAGTCATTTTGTTTCACTGTACAGATATTAAAAAAAACAAACAAAAAAAAAAAAAACAAAAAACAGTGCAGGTGCCAGAGAGTATATTTGACTTATTCTTGTCACTTCAGTTCATGGTTCTTCTACTTTTTATGGCCACATGGTAGCAAGCAAAGCAAGGCAGGCCAAACTTCCCTTTCAAGAGAGCATTTTCAGTGTAAATTTCTCATCTGCTCAGGGGTTTCATCCCAGCAGGCCATCACTGGAAGATCTCCAATGCAGATCACCAGGGGGATGTTATTAGATGTTGTCAGAGGTCTCTAAGCAAAGCACTCTGTGTCTGGAGGAACAGTGGTTCTTCTCCACAGCTCTTCCACATGACTGATTTACTCATGCTACTATGGACGGTAAGCAGACTGATTCCACTTCTTCTGCATAAATCTGCATTCTCATTCTTTATGATCTTATCCTCATAGTTTATAGCCATAGGTGAAGATCAGGTAATAGGCTAAAAGACAGATCAATAGCTTTTTCTGAAAATTCAACTCTTACTTCAATAAAACATATGATTTTCAATAGTCATGTCTTTGAAAATATTCGGCAGTGCCCACTGGTTGGAGACTTTCAGTCTTTTCTGGAAAATAGGGCACTTTTATAGCAATTCTGGCTCAGTGGTGCAGCAGTAGTGTTGTTGCCTCACAGCAAGAGGTTCCCCAGTTCGATTTTCGGCTGGGATGCCTTCTGTATAGAGTCTGCATGTCCTCTTTGCATTTGTCTGGGTTTCCCCCAGGTGGCCCTGTTTCCTCCCACATTACAAAGACATACTTCTGCAGCATTTGTCCCCAGGCCTCCAATGAAAATTGGCTTTGCTCCAAGTCGGACTTTCTCAGTAAACAAATGTTAAATAAATAAATTCCAGCTTGATGTTTAGCCTGACTCTGGGTTAAATGGGCACACATAAGAGCATACTATGGCTTAGAAAATGAAGACTCTGAAGACATTACAGTTAGGCATCCTAAATATACTTCTAGGTATTCTCTACCTGAAATAGTCTTTATTAGGATTCCGAGATTTGTTTTTCATTCATCACTATTAAAGTTTCCCCCAAGATAAACTATCTTGCTTGCTTTTAGCCATTAATGTTTCATGTCTAACATCTAGTTAAATGGTTATATGCTTAAATATTTAATGTTGGCCTAAGGTGTTTACCTTACAGACATAAGGTGCAGGATTTGATTCTCACATGGGGTAATTGGCTAGGCTAAAAATGGCCCACGAGAGCAGTTAGCCTATGAACCTGTGATGATGTTTAAAAAGTCCACGTCTTAATTTAACAGATTTAAGTCCTTAAGACTTTACAAGCAATAGAATAAAAGTGCTGATGTCTTGAATATTTTAAAATAAACAATACTTTCTAATTTGGTAACAATGAACTTTGGTTTCACATCAAACTAAGCATGAATTGAAATGCAGAAACTCTTTTGGAAGTTCATCATATTGATCATTGCTGCAGTAACCTTAGCTATATGGGTTATATCTTGTTAAGCATATAGTAGCCAGCCAGCTTGCTTAAGGGTACCTTCCAGATGCCCAAACCATTAGTCAGCTTGAGCTGAGCTGACTAAAAAGCCAGGTTTAGGGTCAAGCCCCTAAGAGCTTTCCTTCCATTGAAGAGTATGCTCTTCTGTGGGCTTTTGAGGCTCAACAGTAAGCATGTGCCATTCCCTTGCTGGGCAGATAAGTTCCTTTGGAGAAAAAACTTCTGTAATATAATTTTTTTTTATTGTACTTTCCTGCTTAAGAAAGTTATTTATAAGTAAGGCAGGGCCGGCCTTAGCTGAAACAGTGCCCTAGGCGAAGTAGTGCTCCAGTGCCCTTAAGCCCCACCCACACCAAACTGAAGGAACAACCCTTTTTGAGCCATGCCCACAGATGGGCCACTCCCACAAAACACTCCAGTTTTTTCAGTGTTTAAATGCATGAAAATCTAAGTCATACTGTAAGACACCTTGTAGTGTAGTTGACTGCAGTTGAAGGCTGAATTCTCCTTAACAAACCTGGTTGATCTTTAGCTAGTGTAGCGTTCATCTACAGTCATGAGACAGTATGAACTTTTTTGCAGGGTGCATTGATGTTTACATGTAGAAGTTAGCCATCCTCTCCTTTTCTAATGTCATAAATTCCAACTGTAACAATCTTCTGCCCTGTTTCTCGATAATTCCAAGACCTTTGACATTGTTAACCACCAGTTACTCTTACTTACCCTAATTCAGTAGGCAAAACCAGGATTTCGCTCCCATCTGACCTTACTGTGATCCCCTCCCTTAATCAGTTCAAAAAAATCTAAACCAGTATTTTAAAACTCACTGGTTATGTCCTTGTTCTAACCATGACTAAGCCTCATTCACTTCCATAATCCTGCAATTTTATTCATAGCAACTACCCTCTTATGCTAAGGTTTGAAAAGAGAAACCAATATCTTTGCAGATACTCTGTATACAAGCTACACCTATAGGTTTGATATGAGACCAACATATTTGTATATATTTCTGTATATAAACTGTATTCTTCATAAGCCTGAAATATGAGACTAACTTTTATGTTAATACAATGTTTGTGCATATACTGTAACTTGCTTGTCTTTATGTTTGGAGCCTTTCTCCCAGGGCATCTGCTGAAAATGGATATGTATCTAGTCGGACTATCCCAGTCAACAAATTTAAAATAAAATAAATAAAAATCAAAATGAGCAGATTTACATTTTGACACAGCCAAGAAGAACAACAGTGCTAAACCAGGGGTCAATTTGCAGTTACCCATACATTCAAATAATGTTTGAAATGTGCAAGATCTATACCTTTCTCTATTTTCTTTGTATAGAACCACACCACTACTCAGAATACTCAGGAATCAAAATAATCATAATGTGAAAGTAGAACTGTTACTGAATTAAAAATACTCCACATTGTACTAAAATGTATGCATGCATGTACTCACCCATACAATTAAAAGGATTGCAGCCACATATTGAGTTTGAAATGCTACACATAATAGAGTTTGACAATGAACTGCTCAGTTTTCCTAAGACAAGACATTTTAAATGGTAGTTTACATTGCTTAGCCAACATCTGTAGCACAAAGCTCAGTTACCAGTTATCTGCGGAGGTAGTTGTAATAGAAAATATCAGCGTGGAAAATCAGCATTCCAAGAAAAACAGCAAGTTTAACACACAAAACACCACCCCACAAGAAGGTGGTCAACTTTCATCTCAGTAGCCCCCTGCTCTAGCTTAGTTTTTCCATCAAAATATCAGTGCGGAAAATCAGCATTCCAAGTAAAACAGCAAGAGTAACACAAACACCACCACAAGAAGGTGATCAGTTTCATCTCATTAGCACCCTTCTCTAGCTTAGTTTTTCTATTAAACTGTTTTTTTTTTGTTGCATTTATTGCACCTTCTAACTTACACCTCATGCATGCATACATTCACTCCAAATTCAGGAATAGAGGTTTCAAAAGCAGCGCCTTTAAAATCTGGGACTACAGCTGCTACCTGGGGAATATCCCACCATCCACAATAATGGAGATCCCAGTAGTAAATTAGGCTGCATCAGAGGCCAGGAAGGCGACAGCTTGAGCCAGTGACTCTGGTCACAAGGCCTGCAGAATTCAAAATAATTTAAGAATTGCATTGTGGAGTGGAGACTTCTTGGGGAACGATATGACATAAGAGTTTACATGCTGGATGAGTGTTGAGAAGCTGAGAAATGTTTAATTAGTAAGGTACTGTACTTAGTAAGCATCAACAAAGCCTTTGCTACATACATATATGCAGATGTTAAACTGCTTTCAAGTCCTGTGCATCCTCAGATTGTGTATGCCTTGCAATTTGAACCAAAGGCTTCATGGGCTAGCATTGCTTATAATGTAGTCAGGCAGGAGGCATATTGATTTAATGATACTATGTTGAATGAACAGACAGTTTTTTTGTGTAGCACAGCATGTTACCTTTTGTCTTAGAGTCCAGTTAACAACCTTATGCTTCTTTAAAATAAATCCTGCTTATTGAGAAAACACTGCAGAGTGTTAAAATGACTACCAGAAATGAGTATACCTCAACTCCAGATAGAGTAAAATACTGCATGTACTTTGAGACCAGCTAGAATTTTCTTTTCATTGTTATATTTATTACTTTTAACAAAGGGGGTTATAGTAATGGTAGTGTGCCAAGTGTTGTAATGTATACCATGCCCTGTTACAAGAGTAGTTACACAGAGAGTTAAGAAACAAATGGAAATACCCACATACAAGTAACCTATCCAAGGAATTGTCCTACGATGTGGATTAACTGAGTATAGTCACATGAATATGATTTCTTCAATGCTTTATTTCAGTCTAGTATTTAATTGTGGTTCATTTTCAGAGAAGACTTTGACATCTATTGATAGTCTTAATTATGCAAAAGAATAAAAACGGCAAAAGTAAAGAAAGCACATGTAAAACATTTACAATATTAATAATTATTTGCAGTATGCCCATGAGCTCACTAAAACACAATATAATGCATTCTAATACAAAAATGTTACGTTACTGGAAACAAAATGCCATTAAATTAAAGTGTTTTGTTTCTACATTTTCCACTAACAGTAGACTTATTTTACTGCATACTGGATATGATTTTCTGGTATTAGATTTCTAGAGTGGACACATTGCAGGTTTCCCATCCCCAGTATCTATTAACCACAGTGCACCCCCACACCAGGTAAGCTGGAACACACACAAAATAAACGGGTGGAACCACATCTTGTGTACTCTGCTCCTTCCCCTATCAGAAGGCACTGTCCGGACCCAGGCTACTGGGGCATAATTATTAATATCACCCTATCACCAAATTATTAAGGATCAGTGTACAAGTGAAGTGTAACTCTGCATTGGTGATTAAGCCGGTCTGCTGCGATTGTAAGCGAGATCAAAATGTGTGCACAAGACCCACAAAACAACAAGTTAGCCTTAGGGAGCAGCTTACACTACAAAACACGATTTAAACAGCTAGTTGCAGTCACTGAAAATAGTACTAGTCTAACATGTGCAGATTTTTAAATATTCAAAAAAATCATTCCATTCCACAAGTTAGCCTTACGGAGCAGCTTAGTTACACAAAATACGATCATGATTTATTTAAACAGCTAGTTGCATAATGCATTGCAGTCAATGAAAATAAATAAATATTCAAAAAATCCTTATTTCCATTCCAGACAGATCCCCTCTAGTTCTACTGCAAACTTCCAACATTTTTCTGAATCGACTTACCTTCAAAAGCCAAGGGAAGCAAACAACAAGGGACACGAGGAGAAAAAAAAAACGAAAATCCAACTTGGTAGCCTGCGTGTTGTACAGGGAGCTAGTCCACTGATAATCCACGCCGACACCATCCAGTCACCGATCAGGAACAGAACAGGAAGTAATGCCACTCAGTCTCAGCCAATAGATACGCGCCCGCCTCAGCAATGAAGAAAGGAATGAGAGGCGGGTGTGAGCTGCATTATATACTCTGGATTGGAGGCAGCCAGGGATGTCATGGTGCCAAAGCATCATTGATTGGATGCTTTCAATAATGCCAACCAAGAGCAGCCACTGAAAACTCATCGGGGGGGAGGGCGGGAATGGAATAGCTAGCACTGTAGGTTATTCTATGTGCTGTGAAAAACCTAATGAATGAATTACGGAAGTGGGGGAGGGCGCAATGTTGGAAAGAGAGATTTAACACAAAATTGCGCCCTTTACGATGCCGGCCTTTACGGCGCCCTAGGCGGCCGCCTAGTTCGTCTATGCCTAAGGCTGGCCCTGAAGTAAGGAGTGTACATTTTAACTCATTACATCCAAGTGACACCACCAGATGCATTTGCAGTTAAATCTTACCGACCACCTCTAGGCCTCAAATATTGCTTGTTCATATTTTCATCAATAATTCCAAAAACATGATAGGTGCAAGGTTTTAAAAGATTTATTCTTAAAGCTACACAATGGCAAACTCACTGCATTAATATTTGACCTCTGTCTAGTGCAAGTAAAGAGATATTAACTGTATGTTTCTACATTTATTTATTTATATAGATATAATTTTCACATTTTTTCTAAATATCTCAACAATCAAGTAACAGAGACAGAACTCCTTAGCCTCACGCAAACGCTCTCAGCTAGATGAATAAAATGCTGCTGACAGTATGTAACCTGAGTGGTTGCTGAGATATTGTAAGTTATTTACAAAATATTGCAAACATAATAGCTACCGTGTTTACTGTGACTTGTAAAATTCAGTTTAAGACCTAGAACCTAAAGAGTACTACCACTATAAAAATAGTTTGTGCTGAAGTGTTTGCCATTTATATTTCTTACCCCTGTGGTTCCATAGATAAGAACACTGTTTGAAATGTGAGGACTTAATTTGATTCTGTCAAAAGGCTTAAGCTCCACCCATTGGAACTTACAGTGCAAACTTCCTGAGCTCCATTGGAGCGAATGAATTAGTGGACTGTGATTTGACTTAACTGTACTTTTAAATGGGAGTGCTTTTTTATCTCTCAATTTAAATCTCAGTTAAAGTAATTGAAAACCATTTTTTTCTGTCAACAAACTGTTTTACTTTGTGGGCTGTTAAAGTTCTGTTTACTGAGTTTTTGTGTGAAGAAGTGACTTTTAAAGAATTTAAATATTTCTGGCTTTTGCTGCTCATTTTCCCAAGGAATCAGGCACCATTTTCAGCTTGACATTGGAACAAACTGCAGGTCCTATGGTTGGTCCTTCTTCCAGTCACAAAAAGAAAAATTTAAGCAAACAGACCTTACCAACATAGGGGTCAAGCAATTTGCCTCAGCCACAGGTAGGTGACTGCTGTGGCCATAGGTTGTTCCTCAGACCACTTATCTTTTACCCCAAATGGTGTAGCACCTACAGCCACTATTGATTAGTGGTTAGTCATGTCTTCTGTGGCTGTTGGAATCCCTTCAGTGGGAAAGGCACAGCCACTCTTGTCAGTCCTGGGAGACTGCATAGGGGAGGCTTCCATGCTTACTCAGAATGTTGTGCATGTCCCTGGGGAAGCCGTTGCCATTAATAATACTGTTGGCCCCATTTTAAAACTAAACATGTACCTATTCCTTCTCAAATTTCCTTAGGCACGAGTAGTTTACTGGGTTTGGCTCAGAATCCTTTTTAAAAGGTAGTTTCTGATAAAATAAAGAGGAATACCTCTTTTCCTGAAAAGATTCACGATTCTGAATCTGGACTGGAAGATGAAGGAACAGATACAGTTTTTTCCTCATATTTCTGATTCTCCCTGTGGAGGTTCTATTTCTCTAAGACTACTTCCTGAATGTGCCAGTGTTTTCAGTGGGAGAGCACTGAGGCTACCTAGGCCAACGGAAAACACTATGAGCTGTTAAAGAAGAAATTTCCAGAACCTTCACCCAGTTCTGTCAGCTCTGAAGGACGTGTGTGTGTGTGTGTGTGTGTGTGTGTGTGTGTGTATGTCACTGACTGCAATTTTCCTGATAGTCAGTCTGTTGTCTCTAAAAAGGCAGACAGAATGTGTAAAGTTCCACACCCTTTTAAGGTTTTATATAATCTGCCCAAACATGACCCAGCAACTATAGCTTTAGTTAAAACTACAGTTGGAAAACTTTTGGTTAATTCTAATCCCACTTTTTCTGACAAGGATAGGAAGATTACTGCTATTTATGGGGAAAAAATGTATGTTTCTGCAACTTTGATTTTCAGAATTTTAGCTCATTTGTTAAAGTTTATTCTGACTGATTGTGAAAGTACAAAGACAGTTTTGTCTGCAATTTCTTATGAGAAAACATACACTTTACATAATTTAGTTTGTTCCTTTGTAGAAGTCACTACTCATTGCTTACAGTGTGTGTGTATGGCTCCGTTCTAGGACTATGGCCACTGGTACGGTTTTGAGCAGATTTGTCTGGCTGCTTTCTGAGAACCTCGTAGATGATGTGCAAAATGAGATTTTAAATTCTACTTTGGATAGAGATTTAGTTTTTGCAGCTTGGGAGAATAAATTTGTCATCAATTCACCCTATAAGAAGTATTGGAAACTATATAAAAGATATTTAGATGATATGGTTTTCCTATGGGTAGGTACTGACACAGAATTTACAGCATTTTATGAATATTTAAGCCATACAACTGCTTTTTTGAAGTTTACCTATGTCAAAGATTCGAATTGTCTAAGATATCTTGATATATTTATTGGGAAAGGACATGATAACTTCCATTCTAAAGTGTTTAGAAAGCAATCTTATTCAAATTCGTTTCTGGCCTTTGATAGTGCACATCCACACCATCAGAAGAAAGGGATTATAAAGGGCCAGTATGTGAGGGGGAGCCGTATGTGCTCTAGAGAGGAGGATTTTGAGGCAGAATGTGAGATGTTGACAAGGATGTTCTTAGCTAGAGGTTATCCCCCTTACTTGGTTAAAGAAATAGAGAAAGAAGTCAAGACAAAAAGAGTTAACAAATTTAAGCCTATATTAGGTGATATGAATTGGCAGACAGATAACAATAAGGAAACCAACAATGAAAGTGGTAATTTTGTGATGGATTTTAGTGGAGAAGCATACAAAATCAGTAACATGGTTGAAAACGAATGGAAACACTTTGGTGAATTCTCGGACTTAAAGGGAATTTTTAACGAACCATTTAAATGTACCTTTAGAAAAGGGAAAAGTATAAAAAATGTACTAGAAAGGAAAAAACCAAGTGAGACTACTAGGGAATGCAGGGTTGGTACCCATAAGTGTGGTAGATGCAATCAGTGCCCTTATGTGGTATCAAGGGATACAGTTTACATCAAGAGTAGGGACATTTTAATTACCAGTAAACACTTTGCTAATTGCCAAACGAAGGGTATAGTATACCTAGCTTTATGCACCAAGTGTGAGGCATTTTATGTTGGTAAATCCGAGAGAAAGCTAAGAAATAGGATTTACGAACATTGTTATGATATCAAAAATCAAAATTGTAATAATGCCTTGTACAGGCATTCACTAAATTGTGATCAGGCTATCTATACTTTTTTTGTGTTGGATGTGGTAGAGATGGACCCAAGGGGTGGCCCATGGCAAACCTGGATCGAACAGAAGGAATTGGTTTGGCAACTGGACTTAGAAGGGAATAAATTTCCAGGGCTAAATGAGACCATCTCCATAACCCCAGTCCTGAAGATGAGAGCTGGTAAACTATAATAATTTATAATCCTAGTCATTTGTATAGGGACTAATAGTTGGTTTTTTAGAACAATAGAATTTGTTTACTTGTCATTTAATCCTATTCAACCCTCTTCATCTATTTACACACCAAATAAACTATTAATTTTAATTTTATTTTTTTTTTTTTTATTTTTCAAATGGAAAATTATTTCTGATTTAGAGTTTTATGAATTATTGTCTATGAGGGTGTAATAATAAATTGTGACCCCTAGAGGGCAATATTAGTTTTGGAATCTTTAGAAAAGTTGTTTGAATTAAGATTTGTATTATTGTTCTTAAATATGTACAATGAGTGTTATGGGCTGTGTTTTTAACATTTTCAACATTAATATTTTTAACCTTCTTACTTGGCCATGATTTTGTGGTATCAGTAAGTTTTTTAACAATTTTAAATTAAGTGAATTTTTTATTTAAAAAGATTCAAAGAATCAGGCTTTCCACAGGAAATCCTTATATGGTACTGGCATTTTTAATTGCTTAATAGGGCATTTAATGAGTGAATTATGTGATTAACTTTAATTGTTTAGAGTACTTAAGAGCTCCATGAAACTTCAGTTTGTATTCTGTTTCATCGGAAGAAGTTTCTTAAACGAAAACGCAGTGGAATTTATCAGCGTTTATGCTCTTTGTGTTGCTGTTTTTGCTGTGGCTTTGTGTTACTGTATGGTGCTTTATTTCGCTGTGGTGGACCATTAAATTAACTTATTTCCAAGAAGAACGGAGGTTGCCTTATTTCCTCAACTAGTATATTTCTTTTTGGTGAAGTACTGTGTTTTCTATACTTGTCTCCTTTTTACTGTTTTTATATAATCTGCCCAAACATGACCCAGCAACTATAGCTTTAGTTAAAACTACAGTTGGAAAACTTTTGGTTAATTCTAATCCCACTTTTTCTGACAAGGATAGGAAGATTACTGCTATTTATGGGGAAAAAATGTATGTTTCTGCAACTTTGATTTTCAGAATTTTGGCTCATTTGTTAAAGTTTATTCTGACTGATTGTGAAAGTACAAAGAAAGTTTTGTCTGCAGTGTCTTATGAGAAAACATACGCTTTACATAATTTAGTTTGTTCCTTTGTAGAAGTCACTACTCATTGCTTACAGTGTGTGTGTATGGCTCCGTTCTAGGACTATGGCCACTGGTACGGTTTTGAGCAGATTTGTCTGGCTGCTTTCTGAGAACCTCGTAGATGATGTGCAAAATGAGATTTTAAATTCTACTTTGGATAGAGATTTAGTTTTTGGTTCCTCTGCTGCAGAGGCTTTCAGAAATGTCATGCAAAGGGTAAGTTAACACAGGGAATTTCTATGATTTTTTCAGCCCTCCTTTTCAAAATTTTCTAATGGATTCTCTAATCCCTCATCCAGTTTTGGCAAAAATAACTAAATAGTCTCAAGAAAATGCTGATTCCACAGGTGGTGTATAAGAAGAAATGATGTGTGTCTTTGTGGGGGGGGGGGGCAAAAAGAATTCAGGAACACCCCATAACCAAGTAGTCTAACAAGTCAGAATGACTATTGAGCAGAACCTGTCCCCCCTTCCCACCATGGCAATCCCTTTACCATTCCAGAATGTCTGAATCTCCACTTTTCTCTTTGGCAGCACATGGTTTCAGACAAATGGTTTCTGAAGCTCACTTATCAAGGATACGTATGGCACTTACAGAAAATCATTATTTTACAAGGGGCAATTCCTTGTCCACCAGACAAGACCAGAGTCTTTTATTTACCCCTGCATTTCAACACATGCTGTCTCTGGGAGTGATAGAACCAGTTCCTCCTTCCCAGGTTGGGAAAAAAATCTATTCAAGGATGTCTGTAGTGCCAATGAAAGAAAACGCAGGAAGACCAGCTTTGTGTCTTTCTTTCCTAAATCTGTTTGTGATAGTGCCAAAGTTCAAAATGATTTCACTTTACAACCTGACACCACTTTTTCCTCATTCAAGTTTCCGTGTAACACTAGATTTAAAAGATGCTTATCATATCCTGACTTTCGAAAGGTTGTGTGTGTCTGGATCACATTATTGGTTCTCTGTCTTAACTTTTGGGCTATCCACTGTACCAACAGTGGACACAAAGTGTCTAGCTCCAGTTAAAGCCCACTGCAGACTACAGGGTATCCAGAATTTTGCATAATTACACGACTTGCTTGTCTTTGCAGAAAACATTCAAAAGTCTTTTTTAACTTCTTCACACAGGCGTGTTCCTGGTATGTCAGCTAAACACCTCAGTTCAAAAAACTTTTCTTCCACAAGAAAAAAAAAACATATATATCTAGATCTATTTCTAAGGTTTTCCACTCAGACTTTAGTCACTGCAAGGGAATACCTCGGGATTTTGGGTCTCATGGAATCTATGATTGTCATGATACCCTTGGCAAGACTCCACATAAGAAAGATATAATGATATTTAAAGTCTCTTTGGTCTCAGCATTGACATCCTTTGTCTTTTCAATTTGCCAGTTCATTTTTTCAGTTGTCAGAAGAGAAATCACTCAGTGGAGACAACACATTTCCATATTCTGGTCTCCCCTTCTCCCTCTATTCTCCAAAGCAGGTAGTCACCACAGATGCCTTGGACTTTGCTTGGAAAGCGTTTTTAGGAGGGATAAAAATCCAAGGTGTGGGACACAAAGGAGAGATGCAAGTGCATAAATATATAAAAAAACGCTTGCCCCTATCAAGGCATGACTCTATGAATCATCCCCGGACCTCTTCAAGTCGTTACAGACAACACCACAGTCATGTGCGTACATCAAAAAGCAAGGGGGTACCAAGATGTACCCCATTTCCAGACTTGCCATGTTAGCTTGGGATATAGTTTCACAACACAATCACACTCTACAGGTGTCCTACATTCTGTCAGAACAAATTTATATGGCAGACAAGCTGACCAGGACAAGGTTAGATGCTGATAATTAGAAACTTCATTAGGGATCTTCCAGGATTTGATCCATCTCTGGGGAGTTCCTCAGGTTTACCTATTTGCCTCCTCTTTCACCAATCAGCTGGCAAATTCTGCTCCAGGACTATATGCAAGAAGGTCTGTAAAACAGACGCCTTTCGTTTCCTTGTACAGGAATATGCCTGTATGATTTCCCACACTTTCTGCTAATATTCAGAACACTTCTGAACATTCGGAAAGTATTCATAAAAATCATTGTGGTTACTCCCTTCTGTCACAGGCAATAGCAGTTCTGTCTCCTTTTGAAAATGGCCAGGGGAAGTTACTACAAGCTTTCTCAAAGAACAGATATACTCACACAAGATCATGAATGTTTGACACACCCCATCCCCAATCAATTTCAATAGACACCCTGGATGACACTGTTTTAATTCCCTTTAGGCACCTGTTTACTGAGGACATGTAGTAGGTACTAATAATGTCAAGAAAGCCTGATACTGGAAAATCATATATTAGCTAACAGAAAAGGTTTTCTGGTTAGTGCTAAAAACAAAACCAGTACTTATCCAGGATAAGTTATTCTTTACTTTTTACAATATTTGTGTGGGTTATCTATGGCCTTTCTTACTCCTCCATCGTTTATCATCCATTTCAGCATGTCTGCCCATGGATCATCTTCTTTCAATGCATTCTCATGTCAAAATATTTTTGAAAGGGGGGGTTTGCATAAGAGTCCTCCAAGAAGACTGGTGGCCCTCCCTTGGGATCTTAATTTTCTATTATAGAAGCTAATACTTGCTCCATTTGAACCAACTAACCTAAATGACTTAAGTTTCTTAACAAGGGAAGCGGTTTTACTAATTTATCTGACCTCTGCAAGAAATTTATCTGAGTTGCAAGCTCTTATGGTGAGTCAGTCCAATCTCATTTTCCACAGAGACAGGGTTTCCTTGAAAATGAATCCTTTAATGCCTGAAGTAGTATCCAAATTTATTTTAAGCAAAACTACTGATCTCCAAGTTTTCTTTCCTGAACCTACACATGAGGGAGAAAAGATACTCCATACCTCTGATGTCCACAGACAACTTGGATACTATCTTTACAGAACTAAATCAATTAGATCTTTGGATCAATTGTTGATTTCCTTATGAAGGTAAGAAGAAGGGAGAACCTGTGTGAAATAGGACTATTTTCAAATGGTTCTCAGACTATTATCTTTTGCATACTCACCACAACAAACCTTTTCCAGGCAGTGTCAAGGCCTACTCTATCAGAGACATACCTCTCAATCTCTTAGATCAAGAAATCTGGACAAAGCCATAAATAAAAGTGGGACAAAGGCGCAAAAGTAGGGACAATTTTTAAATATTGCTCTTACAAAGTTAGTTAATAGACTAACAGGTTTTGCATTAGCATGAATTTTCTGAAGGGTACAAAGTCTGACACTCAAATGTCTGTCATTATTTTCTAACTTCAGTCTTTATTGATTTTCCATTCGTCAGAAAACCACAATTTTATGGAAAGCAGACCAAAAATATGAGGCAAAAATCTGGACATTCTGCAAAAATCTGTACAGCTGAAAGATGTGACCAGAGCTTTGGTTTCATCGATGTCCTTTTAGGAAAGGGTTGGATTCTAGAAGCAGCAACTTGGTCCACTATGTATACATTTACTGGGCATTACAAGCTTGATTCCTTCTGCAACTTTGTCCACTATGTATATGTTTACTGGGCATTACAAGCTTGATTCCTTCTGCAACTTTGTCCACTATGTATATGTTTACTGGGCATTACAAGCTTGATTTCCTCTCTAGGTCTAGATCAGGCTTTGCTAGGAACATTCCCCAGGGGCTCCAGTGCCCTTCTCCTTTCACTTCCCAAATACTATAAGCTAGGGTAATCTACCCATATAGCTAAGACTGCTGCAGCAGTGATGAGAATGATGAACAACAGTACAGTTGTGTAAGTAAACCTACCAGAATATTATATATTTGAATGATCTCTGCTGCAGTAGCTGCTCCCTCCCTCCACCCCCTTGTTTTTCATGTATTGTTTATTCCAGTGCATGAATATTTTTTTTTTTACTGCTCTTATCATTGTCAACTGCGGTGGTGGTGCTGCGGTAGTGTTGCCTCACAATAAGACGTTGTCCTGTTCGATTTTCAGCTAGAGCGTCTTCTGTGTGGAGACATGCATGAATGGGCGTCCCTTCATTGAAGGTTGTGAGTCAGGGCCGGCAACTCCGCACGTAAAACTCTACTGCCAATCATTAGTGGACTGGAGTTCCGCTGTGGCGACCCCTAACTGGGAATAGTCGAAAGATACAACAACATCATTGTCATATCAGGCCTCAGCCTCCCTCTCTTTGCTGGCATGAAACCTCTGAAGGGCTTAACGCACAAACTTGTCTTTTTAGTCACGTGATCTCTGTCTGGCTGATGGTTTGGCTACATGGAAAATGCCCTGAAGTTTTATAAGCTGGCGAGCTGTTATATCTTTGGCAGGAAATAACCCATATAGCTAAGGCTACTGCAACAACAATCATTCAAACATCTACTGTTATGCTAAGTTTATTTACATAAATGTAATGTTTCCACTCTGGGCTTATTTGAAGCCTTTCTTTTCAGAGTAAAACCTATTCATTTGATGTCTATACATTGTCTAAGGTCATATTAATTGATTTGTAGACAGAAGTGTCATAATTAGGGCATATCCAGATCCCAAGGTATTTAATATGTTAGAATTCTACAATGCCAGGATTTGGAGTTAATCCAGGGAGGGATGGAAGAAGAGAGACCCCACCCCCCCTGAACCAAGGCCTTCATTTTACAGAGATTTTCTTTATAGCCAGACAGTCTGCCAAAGCCTGACAGGATTGAGAATAAGTTTTCCAGATCCTTCCAGCATTTTTATTTCTAAACATATGACAAAATTATTGGCACAGAGTGGTCTTATCATTCTACACAGTAATTCCAGAGACAATACATGATCTTATCTTATGTGTAAGGGGCTCAATGTATAAGGAAAACAGGAGGGTGAGAGGGAGCTGCCTTGTCTAGTGCTCCTGGTGAGTTGGAGGGGGCAGGAAAATCCATGTTTCAGCTTGATTCTGGCAGTGGCCCATGTATTTTATTCTTAATCAAATGCTTTTTCAGCAACAAGGCTAATCAAGGTGACTTCCCCCACCTGTCTTTGTTCCCTTCTTCCAAGAACCAGAGTGTTTGAGGTATGTTGTAATGATACAGTGTGCCCCCAATAAAACCTGTTTGATCAGTGCTGATCAATGATGGAGAGAGCCTTCCTAATCTAGCAGAAAATACAGCCATAAACAGCTTTCAGCTGAAACCGAGAACAGATATTGATCTGCAGGAGGAAGTTGCCTGCTTGTTCTTCTCTTGTGTATGAATCATGGTTGTTATTCCGTCCTTCCATGAGGTCGGAGTCTCCCCCCCCTCACCAAAACAAGATCATCGATATTGAATAGTGCTATTTTTGCTTCTTCCCCAAACCACATCAAGAGGTGAATTGGCAGACTATCAGGACCAGGCATTTGTTGTTTCCTTAACTTGGACTCTAGTTCACCCACAGGGGTGGGTGCAATGAGGCCTGCTGCTTGATCCTCACCAAGGTACGGCAGGATCAAATGTTTTTGAATCAGATGAAGACTAATCCCTTTACATTCTTGATTAAATGCTTGTTGTTTTAAATAATACAAGGGGAGCTGCCAGTGTTTTTCCATAAGGCAAGTCCCTGGAACCCTCAAATGACAGGAGAGGAGAGAAAGATCTGAGACAAATGTATAAAGGATTTCTACTTTCTATAACAAGTATGCATCCTCTCTTGAAATGAATCCCCTACCTAGCTTATCTGTAGTGCCAGGGTATTCATTTCCAGACAAATATCTGTTAATCAAAGGCATTTTAGACAGCTTCCAGCAAATCTGACTATCCAAAGGATTCTGTAGCTTCTAGATCCTCTAGAAACATGCTTTGGGTATGTAATAATGTTCCATTCCTACATATACAAAGACATTCCCTCTGTAAAGTGCAAGGCATCCACCATATCTCATAACTCTCCAATAGAGAAATCAGGAGGAAAAATATCATCCAAGTGTTAACTTTGAGCCAGTTACTTCACCTCTCACCACCGAGTACCTGCCAGCAATGTCAGAACAGGAATCAAGCACCTTAAAATCCAGAGCTGTGAGCCAGAATTATTGCTCCTCTCTTCCTAGATCCCCTAAACTGGAAGAAGACAACACTCTCTTTCTTGCCCCACCTAGGACTCCACGTTCATCTTTCAAAAAATGCATTTCCACCGCTAGTATGAATGAGGGCTGTGCCAACTTAAGGTACTGAATATCCACCTTATTTTATTTAGGTCCTTAAACCATTCACATTTCATGAAATGATAATTGAATTTTTAGATATAGCTACATAAGTCTGCTAAAAGCTTTCATACACACAATGTTGGTGATACTCACTCTGGATATCTGCAATTTATATATTTGATAACAGCAGATGTTTAAAAAAACTAGCAGTGTAATAGAAGAATTTGTCATCCTCTCAACAAACATAACTATTTAAAAAAACAGAAAGAGTTAGTGTTCTTAACATTCAGGAAAACATCTCTGTCTGTGCTACCATGAAATTAAAAAAGTCTGAATAGCAGCTAAGTGTGTGCAGTAGTCAGAGAATGACCCATCCCCTTTGTTACAGTATTCTTAGGTTCAGAAACACAAACACTATTCACGATTCCCCAGCATCCTCATATGTCCTCTGAAGGCAAGAAATATACAGGAAATCCAATGTGATGTCCTCTGTCCAACAGTACTGTATGAAAGGATGTCAAGCAAACCTTTATTCTGCATATCAACAAAAGAGAGACTGGTCTTATTCAGTAAAAAGAACACATTTGACAGACCCTCGGAACAACTGGCACACAGAGTAAGAGAGATAGGGTTTCACTTTCTTGTTACACAAGAGTTTTTAAAGCCCTGAACACCCTGTCAATAACCACCTTGAAAAAAAAACTTAACATCCGTAACTGACAGCCCACAAGTTCACTAATGAAATACCAGTTATGCTTTGTGCAGAAACATTTGCGGTAAGTGCTAATTCCAAGAAATAGACAGACATCATCACTGCATGTAAAACTAGATGTGGCTTCCAATGAATTCACACATGTGAAGAAAATACCACTAATACATGCAAAGACACATGTGCTAACTACCATGTAAGTCCACTGTCCTAAGACTTTTCCATCAGCTCTGATGAGTATTGGAAAGTGATGGTCACAAGAGGGAGCATTTCCAATTATCCTATCTCCTAGTAGTGTCTGGTCTTGCTTTTTATCATCAAAATCAATTTCATTTGAAGTCCCACTGAGACCAACACTCCTTTCTTCCAAATAGAGTGCTTCAGACAGGACAATGCAAACAGTTTTAAATGGGTCAGCTGAATTAGCCTGAAACTCATTCTCTGTTGACTGCACAATTTTAAGACTGGGAAAAAGGCAATACGTCTTCATAGGTTCATAGGTTCATAGGTTCATACTAGGCTATCTGCCCTAGGGCATTTATAAGCCTAGCCAGAATGTGTTTGGCTTTCGCCACCCATTTTAAATTTATTTTGCTATGCCCTTTTTCGAGGTTAGGATACTGTGCCACTGTCTAACAGTGACACAGAAGTGATACCCGGGGTAAACCTACGATCTCCCATCCACTCATCAAGATTCCTCTTGAAGAGAGTCAATGAGGGACTCTGCCTAACTTGGACTGGGATTTTATTCCAGAGTGAAGGGAGCCTCTGGGTTATGAATCTGTCCCTCCAGCATGTCCTATTTATTTCAGTGCTGAGGTTCAAGTCTCTCGAGCACGTAGCTCGATGGGATTTGGATTTTCTGAGGTGCAGCATGTCCATTAATTCCGGGTTGGACATGGCTTTATACGTCAGGCATAGATCGCCTCTGAACAGGCGGTATGCCACTGAGTAGAGCTGGAGTTTCTTTAACCGGGCAGCATATGGCATCTGTTTGAACCCTTTGATCCTCTTGGTGAGGTACTTTTGGGGTCTTTCCAGTTGCTGCAGGTGTCTGGTAAGGTACATCCCAAAAGGGGTATTGTACTCAATTATGGGCCTGATGAGGGATGAGTAAAGAGGCACGATGACGTCCCCTGCTCTAGATGTGAATCCCTTCATGATTAGGTGGGCTATATAAAATGTTTTTCTAACCACTTTGGCCACGTGGTTGTCAAATGAGAGATTGCTATCAACTTGGGTCCCCAGGTCCCTAATTACTTCTTCTGTACTTAATGGATTACCACCTATGTGTTAATTTGTGGGCACTTTGTTTTTTGCCAAAGGGGATGACTATACACTTTTTGGCATTTAGCTTGAGGCCATGGCTCTGGCACCAGTTGTCTGTTTCTATGAGGCCCTTTTGGAGGATGCTTGTGTCAGCTGGAGAGTTGATTATGGCACCCAGTTTGCAGTCATCTGCGAACTTGGTCAGCCACAGTCTTCTGTGTTGGCCTGTACCTCTGAGAAATATATACCGAACAAGAGAGGTCCCAAGATGAAGCCTTGTGGGACACCACTTGTAACTGGTTTGGAGTCTGACATGGCTCCAGTAATTCTAACCATGTGGGTTCTGTCCTTGAGCCAGTTTGCAATCCATCTAGTGACATAGGGGTTTATATTTAAGCTGGTGAGCTTATCTATAATGCCCGAGTGGGGTATTGTATCGAAGGCTTTTGCGAGGTCCAGGTAGGCTGTGTGGACCACCTTCCCCTCGTCAATGGCCTTGGTGACTGTTTCAAAGAAATCAACCAAGTTTAAGAGGCAGGATCTGCCCTTAACAAAGCCGAACTGGGTAGGATCCAGTGTTTGTAGGTCCCCAATATCTTTATTTATGAGATCCATGATGATTCTTTCCATAGCTTTGCAGACCAAGCTAGTCAGGCTTATGGGGCGATAGTTTCCAGGATCCGTTGAGGCACCACCTTTATGGAGAGGGACCACTGTTGCTGTACGCCACTCTTTGGGCACATATCCTGTAGTAAGGCTGAGACTGAACAGTAGTTTTATGTTTGGGTTTAGCTCTTCTTGGAGTTCATGTAGGATGCAGCCCGGGACACCGTCTGGTCCCATTGATGCTGTGTTTTTTGCTTTGGAGAGGGCGGCTCTTACCTGAGCATCTGAGATGTCAGGGGGGCAGCACTCTGCTGGGATAGATATTTGCCCTTTTGGTGGGGGGAAGTTTGCACTGAACCTGTCAGCTAGGATGTTGGTAATGTCTGTGGGTTCAGTGTATTTTTTGTCATTTTGGACTAATTCTGAGCATATCTGGGAATTACCACCCAGGTTCCTAACATAACTAAAGAAAGCCTTGTGATTATCCTTAGTGTCCTGTGCAATTTTTCTCTCGAAGCTGGCCTTAGACAATTTTATGTGTGCCCGTAGTTTTTTGCTAATACTGATCAGTGATGCCTTCCCTTTTTGGGATTTTGCTCTATCATTTAGTAGCTTCCTCCTTCTATTGTATAGTTTGTTTATGGCTGGGGTCCACCAGACAGGATGTCTGCCTTTGGAGGATTGGGTCTTGGTTTTATTTGGGATCGCATGATCCATGCATTCCTGAAGGTGTTCATAGAATGCGTTTATAAAGGATTCTGCGGTCTGGGCCATATTTTCCACAGGCCCGAGGGCTTTGAAGGATTCCACTTCAGTTTTGAGGAGTGTGAAATTTGCTTTAGAGAAGTTTTTCACTGTGGTTTTCTGGGCAGGGGGTGGGGTTGGGATGTGAATATCCAGTGAGATTAGTTTATGGTCTGATCTTACCAGTGAGGGATACACTTCTGTTCTGGAGCATAGAGTCCCCATGTTGGTGATGATCAGGTCCAGTATGTTTTCCCCTCTTGTGGGAGTGGTAACAAGTTGTTCCATAGCATTTGAGTTTATAAATTCTAGGAACCTTTGGGCTAGGGTGTTGGAGCTAGAGTAATGCTCCCAGTCTATGTTTGGGTAGTTGAAGTCACCCAATATAATGGTGTTTGGAGAGACCTTCATATTTTCCAGTGTTCTCAGGAAGGCCGAGTGGGGTTCCTGGGTTTGGGAGGGTGGTCTGTAGCAGGCTATAAACTGGAAGGCAGTTTTACCCACTGTTAGTTGCACATGGATAGTCTCTGATGCTTCGTGCTTTGCCACCAACCTGGAGGTGTGGGTATCTTTGATGAATATCGATACTCCCCTCCTTTGTGGTTCGGTCCAAGTTTTGGGGCCAAAAAGCATGGTATGAGGTATAACCTGGTAGTGCTGGGGTGCTCTCGGGAGCCCTGAACCAGGTTTCTGTTACTGCACAGATATCGATGTTCTCCATGCTAAGGAGAGTTTTGAGTGCGTGCATCTTGAGGTTTAGACTTCTGGTGTTGAGTAGCATTACTCTTAGTTTCTTATCCCTTGTGATAACTATGGAGGTGGGTTTGTCTTTTGAGCCTTGCCTAAAAAAGGCACTATGGGGGTAGCAAGAGCCTTTGCCAATATCTGAAAGCCCAGGGGTGACAGGTGCAAGCCATTCCTAGCGAAGCATCGTGGCTTGTCGAGCATATCATCCCAAGCTGACAGGCATTGGATCCCGACACCAGTACTTAAGCCAATTGTTGAAATTGATCATCTTGTCTTCATATTGTGGCATCATTCTTGGTGAGGGTAAGATGCTACTCAAGGTCAGGGTCATACCGGCCTGGGCTACATGCTCAGAGAGCTCCTTTATGTCTCTTTTCATGTAGTCCAGGGAGGTACGTCTCAGGTCATTCACACCAGCATGGACAATGACTGAGTCATATTTGTACTTGCCTTGGAGTGACCTGAGTGCTTGTGTTATGTGGCGGATCCTAGCGCCCGACAGGCTGCTCACCGTGACCCTCTCCTTGTTCAGCCTGGTGAGCGGGACGTCAGTGTGCCTGACGATAGAGTCATCTATTACAAGTGTATCAGGTGTGTTGTTTAGTCTTAAGGGCTGTGACTGTTCGGCACACTGGCTTTGTGAGATATGTGTTTCACGTGTTTTGTTTTGGGGTAGCGGCTGCTTGGGTGTCTGCTTTGGAGGTCTCTGCTGCTTCAGCAGATCTTTATTTAGAGCCTCCAAGTATGTTTTTGTGTGATTATGTGTTTGGTTTGCTGTTGTGGTAGGTCTATGTGAGACTGCAATTGTAGTGAGTGTGGTTTCCTTCTCCTCCTGACTGGTTATGCCAGTACTGAGTTGAGAGAGCTTAGCCTCCAGTTTGGCTATATGGTTGCATCTCTCACATGTGTTGGAATTTGTTGGGAGGAGGAGAGGGTTGTCTGTGTACATGAGGCAGTTGTAACATTGCCTCAAGATTCCCAGATTCACCAGCTGGACCGGAGAGGAGATTGACAACTGACCTTTGGACATGCTAGAATAATATTGGGAATTCCTTAATAATTGAAAACCAGGGCCAGTGGGGAGTGAGGGTGTAGTGCTTTTAATTTTTAGTGCTGACTTATATAATTGCTTTAGTGAGCAAGTGCCAGGTAACTTAAGTGCAATGTGTTACAGGTAACTTAAATGCAAAAACGACAAACAGTAACTTTCTTTCAAGTCAAACAAGGAAATAAGTACAGTAAGCAATGCAGATATCACTAGTGATCCACAGAAGCGCTGAGAAGCCGCGTATTAGGTGGAATTAGCGTTCCAGGGAAATAACAAGCAAACAAACAACAAGCATTTAAACAAAGCTAGATTCAGCAGGTCTGGATCTAGTCTATGCTACAGCAAACAAGGTGCACCAATTTCAGTAAGATACAGTTCATATATTCAGGCACTATAAACCTTTAACCAGAAATTCCCAGCTCAGAAGGGCAGAGTCCAGCCTCTTCTCCCACAAGAGTGCAGACCACAAACCTTCTTAATGTAAAATAACTGGCCTGAAGCCCAAGTGCTTAAACCTGAACTAATACACTTTAAGAATAACAGACACTGGGCTCTCAATCAGCAGTTCCCAACTTAGAAGGATGAAAGCTACCTCTCCTGCCACCACAGTGCATGCCACAAAACTTCCTAATGTAAAACAACTGGTCTGAAGCCCAAGTGCTTAATCCAAAAGACTTAGAATGATAGCTACACTTTAATCAAGTTACTACCAAGCAGTAATAAATACAATTGAATACTTTAGAGAATGCCTGGATTAGTGCTCAAGTTACACAAACAAAGCTAGATCCAGCAGGCCCGAATCCAGTCTATGCCACAGCAAACAAGGCGCACCAACTTCAGTAAGAAGCAGTTCAGATATGCATGCACTATAAGCCTTCAACCAGAAATTCCCAGCTCAGAAGAGCAGAGTCCAGCCTCTCCTCCCACAAGAGTGCAGACCACAAACCCTCTCAGTGCAAAACAACTGGTCCGAAGCCCAAGTGTTTAAACCAAAAGGCTTAGAATGAGTTACACCAAGCAGTAATAAATACAATTGAGTACTTTTAAGATGATGCAAAAGTAAAAAAAAGTAGGTAGAAACACAAGTACAGTAAAAGAAGATGAAATTTTTTTTTTTTTTTTTTTTTCTGAACAAATGCTGAGATCAAAGAAACAGATTTGAGTGCTGAAACTAGAAAACTGGCTAGTTATAAGAAAAAAACTAAGCTAGAAGGCTTCCCTCCAACACAGAAGGGCTTGGGGGCTCAGAAGCCTACAAATAGTCTATACCACTTAACAGGAAAGGCAGGAAACAAGCTTAATTTTTTTTTTTCTGTTTCCCAGATGCTCTCTTTGTACACAGTAGGAGTGCCTGAAATCAGAATATGATCTCACTGTACTCAGTTGAGTGAGCAATTGAGATGGGCCCAGAAGGAGTATCCAAACACAAATTTACAAGAGGGGTGGGCAGTTGCAAGGCCACTAAGATTAGCACCAACACCAAAACAAAAACAGGGAGGGTGGGTGGGACTAACTGAAGAGCAGAGTGAAAACTTCCAGTTCAGTTAATATTCCTTCCACACAGTTAAAATCAATTTAAATACTATATTTTTTTTTTAAAAAAAGAGCAGATAAAGGTACTTAAATTCTCTTATACGTCCAGTTGAATACAGCAAGTTCTTAGCCGGCCAAAGCTGAGGTTTTTAAGCAGAAAATATTTCACACTGTACCACTTAAATAGGCAAGGACAGGAAATCAAAGAATGTGACTACCCCCACACCTGTAATTACTAGCAAATAACAAAATTCAGCAAACACTGACTAACTTCCAGTTCAGTTAATATTCCTTCCACACAGTTAAAATCAATTTAAATACTGTATTTTTTGGAAAAAAAAAGAGCAGATAAAGGTACTTAAATTCTCTTATACATCCAGTTGAATACAGCAAGTTCTTAGCCGGCCAAAGCTGAGGTTTTAAGCAGAAAATATTTCACACTGTACCACTTAAATAGGCAATGACAGGAAATCAAAGAATGTGACTACCCCCACACCTGTAATTACTAGCAAATAACAAAATTCAGCAAACACTGACTAACTTCCAGTTCAGTTAATATTCCTTCCACACAGTTAAAATCAATTTAAATACTGTATTTTTTGAAAAAAAGAGCAGATAAAGGTACTTAAATTCTCTTATAAGAGTTCTTAGCCGCGGCCAAAGAGGTTTTTTTACAGAAAATATTTCACACACACTGTACCAATAGGCAAAGGACAGGGAAAAAAAAGAATGACTACCCCCACACACCTGTAATTACTAGCAAATAACAAGTTCAGTTAATATTCCTTCCACACAGTTAAAATCAATTTAAATACTGTATTTTTTTTAAAAAAAAAGAGCAGATAAAGGTACTTAAATTCTCTTATACGTCCAGTTGAATACAGCAAGTTCTTAGCCGGCCAAAGCTGAGGTTTTAGGTAAGTCATGATCTAAGAAAATGTGGTGCTCTCCCACTTTGCAAATCTTGCCCAGTTTCCATATTCTCAAGGCAACCAAAAGTCTCCGGTCTAATCACAATATGTCTTGGACTTCCTCCTGATCGATTTACTGGTTGGCCAAGAATCCTGTGGGCATGTTCAGTCTTGATCAAATCCATTACAAGCTAGACCATTCTGCCAGATTTTTTTTTTTTTTTTTAATGGCTATTCAGTTGTCACCATGACATGTCCACCACATAGGTATGCTTCTCTGCCATTTCTTCCACTTTGGAATCTAGGTCAGCAAGCCTATCCTTCAAAGTGGCATTTTCTTTCTGGAGGGCTGAGTTCTCATCTGAGTGAACAAAAAATGTGATGTTGACCTCCTTTCCAGTAATTGCTGGAAGGTCATCTGTGATTCATAAGACAGAGAAAGGTGCGCTATCATCCCATGCTGAGTGGAAAGCAATGGTATGAATACCAGTGGGCTCAGAGCTGAACCCTGGTGTACATCCACTCCCACTAGGAACCCCTCTGTGAGGCCGAACACTGTACTTGAGTCATTGGGTTGTACATAGCCTACACTAATTCTACCAATGTTTCTTGGACTTTGAACCACCGCAGTACTGCCCAGATCAGCTGTCTTGAGACCTTGCCATATGTTTTCTCCAAGTCTAGGAATGGCCAGTTGGACTCTTTCCTCATCTCTAGCTTCTTCTCGACTATCTGTCTCACTGCAAATATTGGGTCAGCTGTGCTGCATCCTAATCTGAATCTGAACTGCTCACCTCCCATCTTACATTCTACTACTCTGCGTATCCATTTATCAATCAACCTCTCTAGAACTTTCACGCAGTATGATAGGAGTTTGATTCCTCTGTTCTGCTCATGGTTGTGGATGTCCCCTCTGTTCTTGTACACTGGCACAAGTATGCTTATTCTCCAATCATCTGGGATACACTTTTCTCTCCACACCGCTATGAGTATCCTCAGACCCACTGTCCCCTATCTCACCCAGCATCTTTATCAAATCTGCTGTGACCTCATCTGAGCCTGATGCTTTCCATGATTTCATTTTCCTTAGTGCTGCTCTTACTTCTTCTAGGGTGGGCTCATCTTCTTCTCTCATTGTAGGCTATTTCTGTGGGGTTTACTTCATTCAGAAGCTGATGAAATACTCCTTCCATCTGCCTTTGATGTCCTGTGGACTGGTGAACAGTTTGTTGCTGGCATCCCTTATGAAGGGTGTCTGACTATCTTCTTTATCTTTCTGTCTTTGCCTTGCAACCTGATATAATTTCCTTGTGACACCTAATGAGTCACTTTCCAGAAGTTGGTAGAGTGCCTCCGATACCCTATTCTTTGCTATTGCAACTCCATTCTTAGCGTCTTTGTTAGCCAACCAGTATTCCTTCCTAGCCTTGTCACTATTTTCTATCTCCCATTTTTTCCCGCGTTCCTTCTTTCTTTTGATGATTTCCTGAACTTATGTTGGTATGTATTTATAAGAAAAGGCAGAAGATGTTTGAAACACTGCGCTCCATTTTACATAATCATTTTATAATCATTATATAATAACATGATGGAATCTCAATAATGTGTACTTCTCTGTATTCTTACCTGTTTTTAACATGAAATGTAGCCCCCTAACACCCTGATCCTTGGTGACTTCAACTACCCCACCATAAACTGGGTGAACTATTCCTGCTCTAAAGCACTCACCCAACGATTCCTTGAGTTCATCAATTCTAACGCACTAGACCAGATTGTCTCATCCCCCACAAGTGGAGATAGCATTCTAGACTTGGTTCTCACCAACATGGGTGACCGCTACACCACCCCCACAGTAAGTTCTTCCCTGGTGAGATCAGACCATCAGTCTGTCTCATTCAAAGTGTCTATCCCATCACCCCCCCCCCGCCATAACCAGGCTAAAATAATTCTCAGAACTGACCACAACCTCCTAAGGGAGGGTATCAGCAGCTTCACATCACCGCCCCCCCTCAGAGGATGCAGACAACTATGCTGAATAGTATAGCAGTGTAGTATACAAGCACCTGTACAACTGCATGGACTCAGCCATACCCAGCAGAACTAAAACCTGCTCCTCAAGGAAACACAAACCTATCTGTTGGACATCCTCTATCAACAGACTTTACAACAAAAGGAAGAAACTGTTGTCCAAGGGTAAAAAGGCACAAATTCCCAATTGAAAAAACTCCCTCCTTAGCCTCAATAAGCAACTAGCCACCAAAACAAAGACTAACCACAAAGACTTTTTCTGTTACTTCAGAAACCTCCATGGCAAAGCCCAGGTTTGTTCCGAATTAGTTCTTAGCGGTATCACTTACACTGATCCTGTTGACTGCTAGCAGATAGGTTCAGTGCAAGCTTCAACCCCCCCGCCCCCCCCAAAATCCCATTCAACATCCCAAATACTTGTCCCGTACCTGACATCTCCTTAGATCAAGTGTTAAAGACCCTATCCAAGGCAAAGAACACAACTTCCATGGGACCTGATAGTATCCCAGGCTGTATTCTGCAACAACTCCAGCAAGAACTAGCCTCACCATTGAGCACCCTATTCAACCATAGCCTAAGTACAGGCTTCATTCCAGCACAGTGGAGAACTGCCACTGTCATCCCTTTGCACAAAGATGATGTCACCACTGACCATGGAAACTATCACCCCATTAGCTTAACAAGTCTGATCTGTAAAGCCATGGTGTGTATTATTATGGACCGCATAAACAAGGACATAGGCAGTCTCCAAGCACTTGACCCCACCCAGTTCAGATTTATCAAGGGCATATCTTGCCTGTAGAACCTGGCTGACTTTTTTGAGACTGTCACCAAGGCACTGGATAAGGGAAAGTTAGTACATACAGCTTACCTTGACTTGGCCAAAGCCTTTGACACAATCTCCCACTCAGGCATCATCAAAAAGCTAACTCAACTTTGAGTAAATCCCGATCTCATCAGGTGGGTGGCCAACTGGCTCACCAACAGGACCCACAAGTTGAAAACAGGTGCCAACACCTCTGAAAGCAGACCTCTCACTAGTGGTATTCTCCAGAGATCTGTCCTTGGACCCGTACTGTTTGGCATCTACTTCTCATACATCCAGGCCAAGACAAAAGGCCTGTGGCTGACCAAGTTTGTGGACAACTGTAAGTTGGATGCTGTCACTGACTCCCCAAATGATGTTAACATACAAGAAGGTCTCACAGCAACAAATGACTGGTGCCAAAGTCATGGCCTTAAGTTAAATGCAAAAAAAATGTATTATCATACCATTCAGCAAAAACTCTGGCTCTACTAATTACCACATCAACGGCAACCTCTAAGCTCACAACCTGTGGTGAGAGACCTGGGTACACAGGTTGACAACAATCTCACATGTGCCCATCATGTAGCAGCAGTGGTCAGAAAAGCCTTTTACTTAGCTCATCTCATATGTAAAGGGATTGCATCCAGGAAAAAAGGAGGTTATTACCTCTCTGTACTCCTCCTTCATTAGGCCAATAATTGAGTATGATGTCCCCATTTGGTATGTACCTCTCCAAATACCTGCATCAATTGGAATGGCCACAGAAGTACCTCACAAAGAGAATCCATGGCCTCCAACACCTGTCCTAGTTGGACAGGCTCAAATCACTGTCACTTTACTCAGTATCATCCAAATTGCTCAGAGGTGATCTGTGTCTTGCCGACAAGGCAATCTCAGTCCTACCCGATCGAAAGGCTTAAATCTAATATGTGACATTAACAAAACCTGTTGGAGACAGAAGTTTGTCTCCCAGAGGCTGCCCAGTCTGTGGAATAGACTCCACATACACATCAAACAAAGTACGTTACTGATCCTCCAAGTGCAACCTTGATGAGTGGATGGGAAACCACAAATCTGTCCCAGAGGTTCCACCTGTGTCCCTCACTGACAGGGGTGACAGGTGCTGATTGATGTTTCTTTTTTGGGGATAAACTCTTGGCTAGGTTTGTAAGGTCCCCAGGGCCATTAGCCTAGTTATCCCCTATGATCCTATATCTACACCTTGGATGGGATGGCATTTATATAATTTTAGAAACAACTGCATGAGTTAGTAAGATTTGGAAACATTCCTCTACATTAATTAATAAGATGCATTTGCAATTCTTAGTCTACAATAAATGACCAATTTTCTAGCACATTGATTAGTGATAATTGTTTACTTTGGAGTTAACATGATTTAATTACTGTATGAAAGAAGGATATTAGGAATTTAATGAATTATTTGTTAGAATGCCTTAAAAGTTGCTAAGGAATGCAGCAATGGTGAAGAACCCATAATCTTAATTGTACAAAATGGTTTTGCTTCTGGCAGCCATTTTTGTCTATGAATGACTTTTAAGGGTTTTCTAATTAAGGTTGATGGTTTCATGTTGGGGCTTTGGTAAAGGCATTTAAGGATGGGCAGGAGCTGGAAAAGGTCCCTTGTTGCAGGCTTTTTCTGAGTCCATCTGTTTGGTGTTATTTAACAGAGTTAAAGGACGCTGTCCTAATTGTCACTGTCTCCATTTTCTTTCCTGGACTTTGGTGGAAGGTATGTGAGTACGCAGAACTAGGAACGCAGTTTTAGGATTTGTAGAAAGCAGTTAAGCTCATGCTCTAATTGGTGTGTTTGATGTAGGTAAACGTGTTGATGCAAGTGAGCTATGGGTTGCGGCTGCTATTACATTCTGGTGCTTACTGTTGTGGCAGTTTCCACTGGTATGTTTTCCTAACGGTATATTAAAGTTGATCACCAATGCAATTTTGGTGTCATTCTTGTATTTGGGGACGGTGTAGATAGAGTTTACAGACAAAATGAATAAAGACCATCATCCAACCGGAGTTTTCCTGCCATTTTCCTTTTACTGCTGAAGCAAAACTAATTCTGTTTAAGGCCGGATTTTTAACACTTATAATTTTTTTTAATTATGACGCACACTCTGAAACGACTTGTGTCAAGTTAATTATATCTTATTTTGATAAAATTATATATATTTCATATTTCTAAATGAAAACATTTAACATCCCCTATAATTATAGGTTGCATTTTGGGTGCATTAATCTCCTTCACAGCTGTACGCTAAACTGATTAAATAAAAATGTTTTCTGCCAGACAATTTCAAGAATCTGACTAGAAAAATGACAATCCTGAATCTGAAGTCAGCAATACATTTAGAAAATGTTTGACCAAGAATAAGCTGAAGCAGCTGCTGCCATTAAGTTATTCTTAAGCAACCTGTTTAAACAATTTAGGATCACTAGGGAACTAAAGCTTATTCTATGACTCATAGGACACAAGATAGAGCAGCTACCCAATGGGGCATCGAACCACTGTGGATTGCAAAACCTCTTTCATACTCACACTTACAGGCAATTTCAGGGAACCCCACTTTACCTGTGGTATATATTTGGAATTCGGGAGGGAACTGCTGCACCCAGACAGAATCCAGGCAGATACACAAAGAAAGTACAAGATCAACATGGAAGGCACCATGGGCGTATGTTCAGCTACTGAAAATAAATATCCACGAACAGCTAACTAGTGAAACTAAAACATCGAAACATAACATTACGGAATGTGGATAATGTTGGAAAATTATTCATCGAATGACCCTAGTTGGCCAACATCAAGACCAACCAAGATGGGGGGCTTCGTCCTCCATACCCCCCCAACTATATATACCAACTCCAAGATCACACTACAGTGAGGAAAAGGTAAAATTTAAAAGGTTTCCTTCACTCACCTTATGCATCACGTTACTTCCTGGTTGTTGGCTGACTATGGCCATTCTATGAAGACTTTTCAAAATTATCTGTGTTTGGTAATGTTACGTTCCGATGTTTTATGTTCAATATTTAGCTGTTCACAGATTTTTTTTTTTCGGTAGCCGAACGTGGACCCAGGCACCACAGCCATGGGACAGCAGTTCAAACAGTGATACAGACTTCAATTGTTGTTTATCACCAGGAGAATTTAAATTCTGATAGATTGCCACCATTGCAGTTGCTGGGCTAAGATCTTAAATCTCCTGTTATTAATATACAAAACAAAAAAAGAGTTTTGGTAATTATGCCTTCATTTTTTTCTTTTTTTGTGAAGAAAGTTGTTTTCATATTTGACTTCTCTGTCAAGTCATGACTGACAAGCTGTAAACTAATATTTGTGGGCATAGAGTAACTAAGTTAACAGACATATTTTTCACATATTTAGCAATCAGCTATTTCACAAATTAAAATCTCCACTTAATTCAGGTGATTTTCTTCATATTACAGTCTAATTTGTTTCTGGTCAACGTTATTGCAATTGCTGAAAGGACCAATCGAGGCATCAACATTTACATTAACAATTTTAATTAATAATTGCTTACAAAGCCATGTCTGACCCAGCTCTGCTGGAAATGCTACATCTAAAGAAATCCCAATCCCTTCGCACCACATGCTCCAGAGACCTCAACCTCATTACCACAATCAACAGAACATGCTGGAGGGACAGGTTCCTCACCCAGAGACTGCCCATGCTCTGGAATAGACTTCCCATACATGTCAAGCAGAGCACCTCATTGGCCCTCTTCAAGAGAACTCTTGATGAGTGGATGGGTAATAGAAACTTCACAATGGGGATCACCCAGTGGCTCTAATTGATAGAGGCAGTGGAAACCAACGTCGAGCAGCACGACGCTAAGGCATTTCTATGTGCTAGGCTTGTAAAGGCTCCAGGGCTATTAGCCTAGTACATACCTAGGAACCTAGGGACAACTGGAAATGCCTTTTTCAATATCCCATCTACAATGCGAAGCAACAAAGTTAGTCATGACATGTAATATGGTGCTAATATACAAATGACATGCTTAATTATTTGTGGCATGTGTTACTACAGTCCAGATCTCATTAATTTCTAATTGTCACCTCTCAACAGACGAGTGCCTTGTAAAAGGTGTGTTTTTTTTCTTCCAGATTCTTTAAACTATCTATTTTTCTAAAATGGGAGTTTAATTATCTTTAACTTATTTGAATATGTTTTCATTACTAGAACTGTAAGAACTACAATTTAAGAAGTATTTTAAGCAGGAAAACTAATGCAACTTGCATTTAAATGAATTTATTTTTTTATATCCTTTTATTTGGGAAGCACACTAGCATAGAAGATAGTATTGCTGCCTTACAGCACTTGGCTCTGCTGTTGAGTTCTTGTTTGGGTGCCTTCTGTGCAAAGTCTGTATGTCTTCCATGTGTCCATGTGGTTTGGACTTCCTAACCCCTCTCAGAAAAAATGTGCAGTAGGTAAACAGGTGATTATCCAAGCTGCCCATACGTCTGTATGCTGTGTGGTCCCAGTGTGTGAGAAAGAGATTGTGAGTGTGTGTGTGTGTGTGTGTGTGTGTGTGTGTGTGTGTGTGTGTGTGTGTGTGTGTGTGTGTGTGTGTGAGTGAGTGTGGGTGTGTGGATGTGTGTGCGTGTGTGAGAGAGAACTGCATCATCATCCAAGAATAGTTCTTTTCTAGTCTATTTTAGTTAGTTAGCTAGTTTAGTTAGTTAACTAGTTTCTCTAGTCTTGTTCTTACTGAGTGTTGCAATGGGCTCCAGGTCCCATGTGATCCCAAAATTGTGTTAACTGAGTAATCAGTGAATTAATAAATAAATTAACAATTTTATCTTGAAATAATGCTACATACCACCCAACCAGTGGAAATGATATACAAGTTTGCAGAATTAATTACCTCAAGTCCAGACATATTTAACTAATCTTACTCGGCCTTTTAATCAATATATTTTTAGGATAGCTTATTTATTATTTATTTATTTTATTTACATTTGTTTATTGGGAAATTCCGAATGGACGCAGGTCCTTTTTCAGCGGATGCCCAGGGAGAAAGGCTCCACATCATGTACATGATAAATAGAGATACAAAGTTGCAGCAATAGTAAACAACATTACAGGTTGTTGGCTTTAATACAATAACAAGATATTGATTATCAACAGTATATACAGTAAATGTTGCAAGTTAAGATAGTTTCTTGTTGTTTATAATATTAGTAACAAAGTTATCAGACAAGATGTTAAAGTATGTAAAGACAACTAGCTAATTCTGAACGTGGTTAGTAGTGGCGGCAGTATAGTTGGGATAAGAGTCTAGGTGGGGGGGGGGTAAACGTGGGGGGTGTTCACCTAGATTAGAACAAGGACAAAGCCAGTGCAAATTTAAGAGGAATTTAGCTTAGTTTCCAAGAGCATATAAAAGTAAGGAACACAAATATAACAAATGAATCTTGTAATCTATTTTTCATCTTATTTAAATATATCAGTTAGCAAAAAAAAAGCAAAAAAAAAAAAAGACCAAGGGGTGCACAACCCAACACAAATAATCTGATTAAATGTTCTGCTGTAGTCAGCATGGAGGAGCAGCACAGTAGCGCAGCTGATAGTGTTGTTGCCTCACAGCAAGAGGTTTCTGGTTCAATTCTCAGCTGGGATGCCTTCTGTACAGAGTCTGCATGTCCTCCCTCTGTTCACATGGGTTTCCTCCAGGTGCTCCAGCTTCCTCCTGCCTTCCCAAGACATGCAGTGGGTGTACTGGACACACTAAATTGGCCACAGATGTGAGTGTGCATGCAAGTCTGTGGTGCGGAAGAACTACCACAAGCCTCCCAGCAGTGTAAACCTGGGCTCTAGTTGATTGTCACTGTTGAAGTGACACCCTGACTCCATGTGAGAAAAAGGGGTGTGCATGGACGACTGGATGGTCAGCATGGAGGCTTGGGGTTTCCTAACTGTTAATATATACGTAAAAAATGTATATCTCACTATTAAAGGTGTAGCAAGTAAAGAGAAAATCTGTAGAAATCAAGCTGCACCCCACAGCTAGAAACGAAGTACAAAAAGGTACAAAAATATTATTTCTAACAGAGTTGGGTCAGACATCGCTTTGTAAGTCGAGCAGAAATCGTCTATAAGTAGGTGATGTGAGACAGAGAATAGTTGGAGTTTTTTGAGTCTGTCCATATAGGACAAGTGTTTAAGGCCTAGGATCCTCTTTGTGAGGTACTTTTGCGGCCTCTCCAGTTGCTGCAGGTGTCTGGTGAGGTACATACCAAATGGGGCATTGCACTCAATGATTGGCCTAATGAGGGAAGAGAAGAGGGAGACAATGACCTCTTTCTTCCTGGATGCAAAACCCTTAATAATCAAATGTGCCACATAGAAGGACTTTCTGACCACAGTGGCAATGTGGTGGTCAAAAGAGAGGTTGCTGTCAACCTGTGTTCCCAGATCTCTTATAACGCCTTCTGTGTTCAATGGACTACCATCAATGTGGTAATTCATGGGAATTGGGTTTTTCCCAAAGGTGATGATGACACATTTATTTGGCATTGAACTTAACGCCATGGTTCTGACACCAGTCGTTGGTCTCAGTAAGGCCTTTCTGTAGGATGTCAACATCACTTGGGGAGTTAATAATGGCTCCCAACTTGCAAGCATCTGTGAACTTTGTCAGCCAGAGTCTCTTCGTGTTGGCCTGGACTTCTGAGAAGTAGATACCAAACAGGAGATGACCCAGGACCAATCCCTGTGGGACTCCACTCATGACTGGTCGGCAGTCTGAATTGGGGTCAGCTACTTTCACACTGTGGGTTCTACCTGTGACCCAGGTTGCAACCCACTTAGTGATATAGGGGTTGATACCTAGCTTAGTGAGTTTTTCTATACTTCCTGAGTGGGGAATGGTACCAAAGGCCTTGGCCAGATCAAGGTAGGCTGTATGAACCACCTTGCCTTCATCCACAGCTCTGGTGACTGACTCAAAGTAGTCGACCAAGTTGAGCAGGCATGAGCTACCCTTCACAAAACCAAACTGTGTGGGATCCAGAGTTTGGAGATTCCCTATATCCTTGTTTATTATGTCCATGATATGATGCCTTCCATAGCTTTGCATATCAGACTTGTCAGGCTAATGGGGCGATAGTTACCAGGGTCTGTAGTCGCTCCTACTTTGTGGAGAGGGATGACTACAGCAGTGCACCATTTAGTAGGGACAAAGCCTGAGATGAGGCTGTGAATGAACAGGGACAGGTGAGTTGCTAGTTCACTCTGTAGTTCATGTAGAACACAGCGAGGGGTATTGTCAGGTCCCATAGAAGTTGTATTCTTGGCCTTGGACAGTGCTGTTTTAACCTGTGCAGCAGTAATACTGGGTGCCTGGCAATCTACTTGTATTGTGATTGGTCCTTTTGAGGGGAGAGGGGTAAAGTTAGCACTGAATCTGTCAGCCAGTATATTGGCAATATCTGTTGGCTTAGTATAGGAGGTACCATTGTGCAGTAGCGCAGAGCAAATCTGGGTATTGCCGTGGGGATTCCTTGCATAACTATAGAAGGCCTTGTGGTTGTCTTTACTATCTGCTGCAATTCTGTTTTCATAGCTAGCTTTAGAGGATTTGATGAAGGATCCCAACTTTTTGTTGAGGCTGCTATGGGAGTTTTTCCAGTCTTGGGACTTCACCTTATTTCGCATCAGTTTCCTCCTTCTGTTGTAGAGTTTGTTTATGACAGGGGACCACCAGATTGGCTTCCTTTTTTTGGAGGAGAGCGTCTTGGCTCTATTGGGTATGGCGAGATCCATGCATTTATGTACATGTTCGTACAGTGAATTGGCATATGATTTGGCAGTCATGCAACTATTCTCCCTTTGCATGGGTGCTGTGAAGTTAGCCACCTCTGCTTTAAGGAGCCCATAGTTTGCTTTGGAGAAGTTTTTCATGGTGGTTACCTTTGTGGGGGGTTGGGAGGGATGTGGATTTCCAAGGTGATTAGTTTGTGGTAAGATCTAACCAGGGAGGAGTTGACTATTGGTGTAGAGCAACAGTCCCCCATGTTAGTAATCACCAGGTCAAGGATATTGCTACCTCTAGTGGGGGTAAGAATGAGCTGGTCCAGGGCATTGGAATTAATGAATTCCAGGAAACGTTGGGCAAGTGTATTGGTACATGAATAGTTTTCCCAGTTAATGGAAGGGTAGTTGAATTCGCCCAGTATGAGAGTGTTAGGTTGGACCCTAATTTTCTCAAGAGTGCTTAGGAATGTGGAGTGTGAGTCTTGGGACATGGTTGGGGACATGTAACAGGCGACAACCTGAATTGCTGTCTTGCCCAATGTTAGCTGCACCTGAAGTGTCTCTGATACGTTATGCTGGGCTACCAGTCTAGAGGTGTGCATCCTTTATGAATATGGAAACACCACTGCCTTTGGAGCTTCGGTCCAAGTTCTGGGGCCAAAAGGTGTGGAATGAGTTACAGCCTGGTAGTGCAGGGGTGCTTTCTGCTGCATTTCACCAGGTCTCTGTTACAGCACAAATGTCAATGTTCTCCATTTTAAGGAGTGCTTCGAGCGAGTGCATTTTGAGAATTAGACTTCTAGCATTGAGCAGCATGACCCTCAAATTGCATTTGTTTGTAGCTGTTATGGTAGTAATTTGGTCTTAGGGTTGGCAAGAGCTTTGTCCAGTATCTGGAAGCCAAGGGGCAACAGATGCAGGCCATCTATGGCAAAGCATCGAGGTCTGTCAGTCATTTCATCGCAGGAGACAGGTACTGGATCCCCTTAGAATGACACCAGAAACTTAGCCAATTGTTGAAATCAATCATTTTCTGCTTGTACTGTGGTATCATTCTGGGTGATGGTAGGATGCTGCTCAGAGCTAGGGTCATACCCGTCTGGGCTAAATAATCCGAGAGCTCCTCCATGTCTCTTTTCATGTAGTCCAGAGAGGTACGTCTCAGGTCATTCACACCCACATGTACAATGACAGAGTCATATTTGTACTTGTTGTTGAGGGACCTGAGTGCGTGCATTATGTGGTGGATCCTGGCACCTGACAGGCAGCTGACTGTTACTTTCCCCTTATTCAGCCTAGTGAGTGGGATATCAGTGTGCCTCACTATCGAGTCTACCTATGACTAGTGTGCTGGGCATGCTGTTTTTGCCTTAGGTGCTTTGGTTGAGTGGCACACTGTTTAGGTGAGTTATGTGTCTCGTGATTAGTGTTGTGTTGCGGTGGTCGGTTGCGTTTCTGCCTTGGAAGTCTCTGCTGTTTAGGTAGATTTTTATTGAGAGCCTCAGCGAAGGTGGGTGTGTGGTTTGTGTTTTTATGTGAAGGCAGTGCTGGTGTGTGTTCTGGAGGGCTATGCTTTCCATGTGGTGTGGTGCAAGTGTTGACCTTCTCCTCTTTACCATAGGAGAAAGCACAGGGAACTGACCTTTAGACATGCCTGGAGGGGTGGGCATTAATAATAAGTACGGGAGCTGTTTCCTTGTAGAACATTTCGTGCTGGTAGCACTTGTGTGTGTTACAATAATTGCTACAAGAAGTCTGGTAAAGTGCTAGACTAATAAGCTAGTATAAGTGCAGGAGAGGAGAAAACTAGCATATCTAAGGGAAAAATTGAAGAGCAGACTTTGGCACCTCTCAGAGGCTTACAAACAGTCCTGGATACAGCAAATCTGTATATAATTGGTGTTCTCAGTTTCGCAGTTTTCTAAAAACAATAAAAGTTCTTTAAACACAGTGTACAGACTTTATCCTTACTAAACTAAAAATAATTATGAAAATATTAGTTTAGCGCTTTTGCCCCCCCACTAGGGAGTACATCAGAACAATTAATTTGGCATACAGCCTTCCTTTTAAATATACATCAATTAGCACTCACGAATAGAATTGTTGCAATCATAAAATGAGAACTTGTCTTAAAAGTAAACCTACATTAAATGACACCAAGTTTTTTTTCCCTTTCAAACCCTTAACCATGTGATTTTTATAACAATCAGTAAAATGAACAATCGAAAATTATTTGCAATAAAACTACATTATATTTGAAAACTAGTCTAAAATTAATGCATGAATGAATGAGTGAATGAACAAATATATCACCCACTTAAACTTTAAAACTGGTTAAACAGATACAGTTTCATTCAACCTGGGGAGATTTGAAACATTCAGTCTAAGTTGCCATAGCAGCTCCTAAAATACAGAACAAAAACTTACTGAAGTTGTCACCAATAACGGAACGTTTGTAAAGTGGATTATTATCCTTCTTGTTTTTAATATCACAGTAAGGTTTGTAGATTCTTTTAAGTAAATATCTCTCCATTTCACCCACTTAAATAAAAAATCAGTATGCAATCATGTAATTGAATGGGATGGGACCGCATGTGTGTTATGGGTGTGTATATATATAAATATATATATATATATATATATATATATATATATATATATATATATATATATATATATATATATATATATATATATATATATAAACACTTTCTTAAAGTCTCAACAATGTTACTTTACAGTGGTACCATTAAGCACCACTAGGCTAGCGAGCAGCTTGTGGAAGGCTACTGAGATTACATACTTCAGACATTTTAGTGCTCACACCATAATATGCTGCCAGATATGCTTACTTTTGTTTTCGCTGTTTTTATTGCTCAGAAGAGCCACTGACATGAAGCTCGACTCTCCCTGCATGATTACTAGCTTGTCTGCGTAGTCTCTTTCAATGACACGTTAGGAATCCTGCTGGGACATGTGTGCACTGACTGTGATTCTGTAATCTAATTAAAACAGGTAATAGTGAACTACAGTGGGAGAGGCAACTGCACTAAAATTAAACAGTGTAACTGGGCTGTATGCTTATGCCTCTTACATACCAAATGCATTAGACAAGCCTCTCTATTGCATGGTCCTCCTGTGTAACCTCTGATAAAGTGGGGGCATATTTTCACAGTGGGAATGCATACTTGTCAAAATTAAACAGGCAAACCATATGACCATATAAAATTTGCTTTTAAAAAGTGTGGTCCTTGTAGTGGTCCACAAACTGCTGTGTCATATTAAAATGCTAACAAAATATGATTACTGTATGTTTTAACTTATTCAGCATGTTAGTCATAAGCAGATAATTTAGAAGGAATCTCAACTGCAGACAATAATATAAATGAGAGAGTGCAAACTGTTTTAAAATACAGTATAGCCCATTTCTAAATGACTGTGAATAGCAGTATCCAGAGCAAGACAAAAGTGTAAATATTAGCAGATAACACTCGCTCAGTTTTCAATTCATGCTTAACCATTACATTGTCTCAGGATCCACAGTGTTTTCTGGCATGCAGTTATCATAGAGCAGAAAGTCAGCCACAGGATTAGACACAAATATATGCTCACACATGCATGTTTGTGTGTGTGTGTGTGTGTGTGTGTGTGTGTGTGTGTGTGTGTGTGTGTGTGTGTGTGTGTGTGTGTGTGTGTGTGTGTGTGTGTGTGTGTATAGATACACACACAGACACACATACATGTACATATATATATATATATATATATATATATATATATATATATATATATATGTACACAAATTTATACACATACATAAAATATATATTTACAGATATATATACATATGTAATGAATAACCACCAGTGCGATTATTTGAAATATAAAACAATGAATGGGTGGATTGGTGTGATGGGGGGTTGTGATGTAAAATGCTTGCAACAAGGACTGTTTTGGTGTGGTTTGTTTTCATTTATATAAATGTATGAGTGCTTATGTCATAAGTGATGGTTTAATAAAGATATTTCTTCTTTAAAAAGGGGACAGGAATTGAATAATTTATGTAATGTTGCTTAGGTTGTATGATATATAGCAATATATGTGAAGTATGTTGTTTGTTAATGTTAATTTATTAATATAGTTTGATTACTTTTGTATAAATGTAAAATTGCCTGTGTTACAAGTGATAATTCAATAAAGGTGTGTTTAAAAAACATTCATCATTACTTGAATTAACCTAACTAAAGCGTTCACAAATGTAAACCAGTAAGTTACATTTGCCATCAGAAAATAAATAAAAATTAGCTTTTACATGGGGGGCTTTGCTCCTGCACTCTAGAAATTAAATATACTAATTCCAGAATGGTATAACTACAAAGAAAAGGCAAACATGCTGAATTGTGTAACAGGCAATCTCCTTAAGTATGGTCATTACATAATTCGACCAACTGTACCACAATAAATACTTCCAAAATTCACACACACAATAAAATGTGTGCAGCAATAAATCATATAATAGTCATATACATAAGCACACACACACACACACTATACAGATATATATATATATATATATATATATATATATATATATATATATATATATATATAAATGGATCTAGGACATATGCTCGACTAGCATATGTCCGAATCACAAAACATCGAACACACATACACGAAAGCGCTTAACATCGAAAAGCGCTTCCATGTATGTGTAGTTCAAAAAAAAAATCTACTTTTCTGCAGGGGGGCTTTGCCCCCCTGCACCCCCACCCCCCCCAACTTTATTATTCTCTCTCCGGGATCGCACTACAGTGGGGAAAAGGGAATTTTCCCTTACCCACACTGTAGTCCAATCTACAAAAAAGGCACACATACATGGAAGCACTTGTCGATGTTAAGCGCTTTTGTGTATGTGTGTTCGATGTTTTGTGATTCAGACATATGCTAGTCGAGCATGTGTCCGGATCCCATATATATATATATATATATATATATATATATATATATATATATATATATATATATATATATATATATATATATATATATATATATATATATATATATATAGTAGATACACACACATATTATACATATGTTTATGATCTGGTCTATGATAATAGTCTAGTCATCAAGTTATGTGTTTGAAACATGTCAATAAATTCACCTGAAGAGCAAACAGAGCTGAGGTTTGACAGACTATGGGGGAAAGGCAAGATGATAATAATAATAATAATAATAAAGCTGGGCCCAGAAAGGGTGGTACCAGCTGTTTATGTATTCTCATGTCAGTGGGCACACACAGTAATGTAGCAGTGGCCTTATGATCTTACAAATTGCAGAGCATGAGGCAACATAAGACGTGTCCTGTCATCTGCACCCACTATTCTGAACCACTTAGTTAATGAAGTCAATGTGCCAAAGCACAGTTTTCAGATTGTTTGCTTAAGAATCAAGAACCCACCAAAACTAATTGGCAACAAAGGTCCAAAACGATGGACAATTTTAAAGTTTTACTCTAATTCAGTTAAAAAGTTAATAGAACATTTTTTTTTTGCATCAACATGCCTTGTCTGAACAATTAGTAGTGTAAAATTCTCAACTTCCCACTATAGCCATCTTCTTTAAATACATCCCATGACTCTTTTAAAACCAGATTCTCTGTCACAATGTATTGTAATATTCTTGCCCTCACTATACCTGACTCAATAGCTATACAATGCCCCTCTCCTTCTTCTAGCTTTAAGTAACCTTCACACTCCATATCTCAATTTTATTTATTCTGTAACCCTCCTTTCCTATGTCTTATACATCATCTAACATCTGTTTGTTACATATATAGCACATGAAGTGTTTGCATGCTAAATGTTTTATTCAATTAATTTAAAAGTGTGTATAATGACACCACAGAACAAATGTGCTCTTCACTCCTAAACAATAACACTACAGAACAACTACCTGTTTGCATCTGAGGTGTAGCTAGGTACCACTGCAGAACAATTGCCTGTTTGTATCTGAGGTGTAGCTAGGTACCACTACAGAACAATTACCTGTTTGTACCTGAGGTGTAGCTAGGTACCACTACAGAACAATTACCTGTTTGTATCTGAGGTGTAGCTAGGTACCACTACAGAACAATTACCTGTTTGTATCTGAGGTGTAGCTAGGTACCACTACAGAACAATCTGTTTGTATCGGAGGTGTAGCTAGGTACCACTACAGAACAATTACCTGTTTGTATCTGAGATGTAGCTAGGTACCATTGCAGAACAATTACCTGGTTGTATCTGAGTTGTAGCTAGGTACCACTGTAGAACAATTGCCTGTTTGTATCTGAGGTGTAGCTAGGTACCACTACAGAACAATTACCTGTTTGTACCTGAGGTGTAGCTAGGTACCACTACAGAACAATTACCTGCTTGTATCTGAGGTGTAACTAGGTACCACTACAGAACAATCTGTTTGTATCGGAGGTGTAGCTAGGTACCACTACAGAACAATTACCTGTTTGTATCTGAGGTGTAGCTAGGTACCACTACAGAACAATTACCTGCTTGTATCTGAGGTGTAGCTAGGTACCACTACAGAACAATCTGTTTGTATCGGAGGTGTAGCTAGGTACCACTACAGAACAATTACCTGTTTGTATCTGAGATGTAGCTAGGTACCATTGCAGAACAATTACCTGGTTGTATCTGAGTTGTAGCTAGGTACCACTACAGAACAATTACCTGTTTGCATCTGAGGTGTAGCTAGGTACCACTGTAGAACAATTGCCTGTTTGCATCTGAGGTGTAGCTAGGTACCACTACAGAACAATTACCTGTTTGTACCTGAGGTGTAGCTAGGTACCACTACAGAACAATTACCTGTTTGCATCTGAGGTGTAGCTAGGTACCACTACAGAACAATTACCTGGTTGTATCTGAGGTGTAGCTAGGTACCACTACAGAACAATTGCCTGTTTGTATCTGAGTTGTAGCTAGGTACCACTGTAGAACAATTGCCTGTTTGCATCTGAGGTGTAGCTAGGATACGAAGGAGAGGGCAACTACTGTAGTGGAAGTTGCCAGGGTCACAAAAGGCAGTTTCTCTTGATGGGACATTATTGCAGTACCCCCATTTGGAAAGCGATGCCAATATTGTAATCAATTTCACGACTGAAGCACTAAGACACTGAAATACTTAGCATTCATTTTCTGAAAGTTAGTAAATCTGAAAACCAAATGTCTGTCTTTATTTAGTGAAAAAGCTGAGGGATGCCACGTCTAGTATCAGGTACCTTAAGAGCTGTCTATATAATATACTTTAATAAATAGTTTGGTTTGTCATGAGTATCTTAAATGTGTCTTCTGGAGCTTTTCTCCCTGAGCCTTAACTGAAATAAAAGTCAAAATGCATCAGGAAACAAAAATGGGTGTTAAGCTAGAAATGTAGCTAGCTTATCTGGCTCCCCTCACCTTGACTGAAAAAAGAAAAACTATGGCAAGAGTAAGCATGATACAATCAAACTACAGTACTTCTGCCATGACTGCAAATAATGGTAATACTGTACTTCTGCCCCATGAGAGCTTGAGGAAGGTAAAAGGGTAAATTTAATGAAGACAAAAAAAACCTATTTTGCAACAGTTGAGCTTCAGTGTTTAGATGTGATGCAAATTCAGATCAGTATGAATATTCATAAACTAATGCTCACAATGCATTCCTACCCATACCTCCCAAATGTATTTCTTTGTTTTATTATTTATTGACATTTGATTACTGAGAAAGTTCATTTGGGTGGGAGCCCATTTTCAGCAGAGGCCCAGGAAGAAAAGATTCATAATATTACAAAACATTTTAACAACAATAGTTTTACAATTTTCAAACATAATAGAAAAACATCTATAATTTAAATAATTACGTAAAATTAAACATAATATAAAAACATTGGTTAAGAATGGATACAAGTTATATGACAATGATTTAATATTTAAAGAAATTTTAGCCAGTTTATAGATAAACCAAAGCTAAGTTAGTATAATACAGACAGGAACTGCAATTTGAAGTGAGAGAAAAGCAGGCTTTCATACCTCTCAACTGTACAGATTTTCGCAGAAAGTCCAGATTTTTGCCTCATATTTTTGGCCTGTTTCTCACAAAATTGTAGTTTTTTGGCAAATCATTGAGGGTTGAAATCAGAAAAACAATGATAGATATTTGAGTTTCAGACTTCCTACCTTTCAGAAACTTCATGCTAATTGAAAACCTGTTATTCTATCAACTTTCTAAGCTTTTAAGAGCAATATTTAAAGTGTCCCTATTTTTCAGCCTTTGTACCCCCATTATTTATGGTTTTGTCCAGTTTTCTTGCTCTAAGAGCTTGAGAGTTATGCTTATGCTATATTTAGAGAGAAAGCTTAGGGTGAGAAATTGATAGAAGTAAGGAAGTGAGTTAAAAAGGGAGAATAAGGAGGTATTAGGTATGAATAGGTATTTGTCCACATTTAGGCATATAGTTTATCCTGTGCTGACCAAGAACAGAGCCAGCTTTTGGCTAGGAAGTCTTTCAGAATAGTTTCGAATGATGGGAAGAAGGGTAGTGACCTGATGGATACAGGTAAAGCATTTCAGACCTTAGCAACATGATACGTATACAGAGAATGCCCAGCAGATTTGATAGGTTTGTGGACAGACAGGAGTTTTTGATCACTGGATCATGATGCCCAACTGGGAACATAGATGTGTAGCATGATATTTAGTGTTGGACAACACAGTAAGAAGCTGTGTATAGGTTAATTAATGTGGTAGTTCTACACTAATTTAGGCTTTTTATGCTATACAGTTGTGGGTTCTGAAATGGGTATTTGTAGCAAATTTAGCAACTTTGTTGTAGCATCGTTCAGCTTTTTATTTTTGTGATGCCTGGAGGTTGGTCAGTATGGGAGTGCCTTAAAGAAGTGTGTGGTCTGATAAGTAGTGGCAACTGTGGTTATAGTAGCACTGGTAACATCGATTGATAAGTAGTGACAACTGTGGTTATAGTAGCACTGGTAACATAGATTGATAAGTAGTGACAACTGCAGTTATAGTAGCATTGGTAACATAGATTGATAAGTAGTGACAACTGTGGTTATAGTAGCACTGGTAACATAGATTGATAAGTAGTGACAACTGTGGTTATAGTAGCACTGGTAACATAGACTGATAAGTAGTGACAACTGTAGTTATAGTAGCATTGGTAACATAGATTGATAAGTAGTGACAACTGCAGTTATAGTAGCACTGGTAACATAGATTGATAAGTAGTGACAACTGTGGTTATAGTAGCACTTGTAACATAGATTGATAAGTAGTGACAACTGTAGTTATAGTAGCACTGGTAACATAGATTGATAAGTAGTGACAACTGTAGTTATAGTAGCATTGGTAACATAGATTGATAAGTAGTGACAACTGTGGTTATAGTAACACTGGTAACATAGATTGATAAGTAGTGACAACTGTAGTTATAGTAGCACTGGTAACATAGATTGATAAGTAGTGACAACTGTAGTTATAGTAGCATTGGTAACATAGATTGATAAGTAGTGACAACTGTGGTTATAGTAGCACTGGTAACATAGATTGATAAGTAGTGACAACTGTGGTTATAGTAGCACTGGTAACATAGATTGATAAGTAGTGACAACTGTGGTTATAGTAGCACTGGTAACATAGACTGATAAGTAGTGACAACTGTAGTTATAGTAGCATTGGTAACATAGATTGATAAGTAGTGACAACTGTAGTTATAGTAGCATTGGTAACATAGATTGATAAGTAGTGACAACTGTGGTTATAGTAGCACTGGTAACATAGATTGATAAGTAGTGACAACAGCAGTTATAGTAGCACTGGTAACATAGATTGATAAGTAGTGACAACTGTAGTTATAGTAGCACTGGTAACATAGATTGATAAGTAGTGACAACTGTGGTTATAGTAGCACTGGTAACATAGATTGATAAGTAGTGACAACTGTAGTTATAGTAGCACTGGTAACATAGATTGATAAGTAGTGACAACTGTAGTTATAGTAGCACTGGTAACATAGATTGATAAGTAGTGACAACTGTGGTTATAGTAGCACTGGTAACATAGATTGATAAGTAGTGACAACTGTGGTTATAGTAGCACTGGTAACATAGATTGATAAGTAGTGACAACTGTAGTTATAGTAGCACTGGTAACATAGATTGATAAGTAGTGACAACTGTGGTTATAGTAGCACTGGTAACATAGATTGATAAGTAGTGACAACTGTGGTTATAGTAGCACTGGTAACATAGATTGATAAGTAGTGACAACTGTGGTTATAGTAGCACTGGTAACATAGATTGATAAGTAGTGACAACTGTGGTTATAGTAGCACTGGTAACATAGATTGATAAGTAGTGACAACTGTGGTTATAGTAGCACTGGTAACATAGATTGATAAGTAGTGACAACTGTGGTTATAGTAGCACTGGTAACATAGATTGATAAGTAGTGACAACTGTGGTTATAGTAGCACTGGTAACATAGATTGATAAGTAGTGACAACTGTGATTATAGTAGCACTGGTAACATAGATTGATAAGTAGTGACAACTGTGGTTATAGTAGCACTGGTAACATAGATTGATAAGTAGTGACAACTGTGGTTATAGTAGCACTGGTAACATAGATTGATAAGTAGTGACAACTGTGGTTATAGTAGCACTGGTAACATAGATTGATAAGTAGTGACAACTGTGGTTATAGTAGCACTGGTAACATAGATTGATAAGTAGTGACAACTGTGGTTATAGTAGCACTGGTAACATAGATTGATAAGTAGTGACAACTGTGGTTATAGTAGCACTGGTAACATAGATTGATAAGTAGTGACAACTGTGGTTATAGTAGCACTGGTAACATAGATTGATAAGTAGTGACAACTGTGGTTATAGTAGCACTGGTAACATAGATTGATAAGTAGTGACAACTGTGGTTATAGTAGCACTGGTAACATAGATTGATAAGTAGTGACAACTGTGGTTATAGTAGCACTGGTAACATAGATTGATAAGTAGTGACAACTGTGGTTATAGTAGCACTGGTAACATAGATTGATAAGTAGTGACAACTGTGGTTATAGTAGCACTGGTAACATAGATTGATAAGTAGTGACAACTGTGGTTATAGTAGCACTGGTAACATAGATTGATAAGTAGTGACAACTGTGGTTATAGTAGCAGTGGTAACATAGATTGATAAGTAGTGACAACTGTGGTTATAGTAGCACTGGTAACATAGATTGATAAGTAGTGACAACTGTGGTTATAGTAGCACTGGTAACATAGATTGATAAGTAGTGACAACTGTGGTTATAGTAGCACTGGTAACACAGATTGATAAGCAGTGACGACTGTAGTTATAGTAGCATTGGTAACATAGATTGATAAGTAGTGACGACTGTGGTTATAGTAGCATTGGTAACATAGATTGATAAGTAGTGACAACTGTGGTTATAGTAGCATTGGTAACATAGATTGATAAGTAGTGACAACTGTAGTTATAGTAGCACTGGTAACATAGATTGATAAGTAGTGACAACTGTGGTTATAGTAGCACTGGTAACATAGATTGATAAGTAGTGACAACTGTGGTTATAGTAGCACTGGTAACATAGATTGATAAGTAGTGACAACTGTGGTTATAGTAGCACTGGTAATATAGATTGATAAGTAGTGACAACTGTGGTTATAGTAGCACTGGTAACATAGATTGATAAGTAGTGACAACTGTGGTTATAGTAGCACTGGTAACATAGATTGATAAGTAGTGACAACTGCGGTTATAGTAGCACTGGTAACATAGATTGATAAGTAGTGACAACTGTGGTTATAGTAGCACTGGTAACATAGATTGATAAGTAGTGACAACTGTAGTTATAGTAGCAATGGTAACATAGATTGATAAGTAGTGACAACTGTGGTTATAGTAGCACTGGTAACATACATTGATAAGTAGTGACAACTGTGGTTATAGCAGCAATGGTAACATAGATTTGGGCTCTGTAAAGCACCCCTAATTTTTGATGATTTTTTTTTCTTATGCAGGTCAAATTTAAGTTTATTATCCACTATCTTCCGTTTGTTTATTTATTTATGATTTGAGCATGAGCTGTGAGTTACAAAGCCATGCTTCAGTGGCTGCATCCTGAGTAATTTTTGGATATGTGGCACAATGTCAGACATGCAATTGAATATGGAGCCATCTGCGCACTGTATTAGACAGGCCTGTTGAGTGGATATGCTGAGGGTGTTTGTGAAAATGTTAAAGAGAAGTGGACCACGAGCCATGTGAACACAGGTGGTGACTGGGAGATATGAAGAGAGGGTGGAGTGCCATTTTACTGGCTGATACCTACTGAACAGGTAGCATTTGAAACATAGAAAGGTGGGCTGTGAGAGACCTAATGAGGATATAGAAGTCTGCCGTGACAAACTATGTTGAAGGCTTTAGACAAGTCTAGAAATAAAGAGAAGACTAGTTTGACATTATCTCTAGTTTTATTAACAGTATCTACAAAGGTTAGAAGTGCAATGTTAGTTCTATGGGAATGATGGAAGCCATGCTGTGTGGGAATTAGGAGTTCTTCTTGCAGGAGATGGGTTAGCAATTGTTTCTGAATACATTTTCCAAGTATTTGGAGGAAGGACAAGATTGGTCTTCTTCTTTCGGCTTTTCCCGGTTAGGGGTCGCCACAGCAGATCACCAGTCCGCTCATGATTGGCAGTGGAGTTTTACAGTGTCGAGTTGCCAGCCCGGTGCCCAACCTTCCACAAAAGGCACACACATGCACACACTCACACCTAGGGCCAATTTAGAGTGTCCAATCCACCTACAGCATGTCTTTGGGTTGTGGGAGGAAACCAGAGCATCTGGAGGAAACTCATGCGACCATAGGGAGGACATGCAGACTCCACACAGAAGGCACCCCAGCCGAGGATCGAATCGGAGAACCCCTTGCTGTAAGGCGGCAATGCTAACCGCTGCATCACCATGGCCGCCTGGTCTAAAGTTAGTAATGTCTGTTGAATTTTCTCCTTTCTGTAGGGGGATAATGTCTGACTTTTTCCAGAGAGAAGGAACATGGGATTCTTGGACTAATTTATAAGGATTGAGACAGGATAGTCAGTGCTGTTGGCTGCTATTTTAAGGCACTCACTTGAAAGGTCATCAGTTGAAGTAGAGCATGGTTTGAGTTTAAGAGTAGTTTTATATATAACACGTGGGCACAGTTTTGAAGGTGAAAGTGGATGTGATGATGCGTGGCCATTGGGCTGAGTTGGGATTAGATGCTAAGGAATCCTTGGTTAGAGATGCTACACTATATGAAATAAGAGTTGAACTATATTGCAGTTTTGAGTGGTGAGTTATTGGAAGAGGGGTCTAGATTGAATTTTTTGCCTGGATGAAAGGTGTCCATAATTTTTTAGGGTCACTCATAGGTTCACAGGTTCATAGTTATATACTAGGATAATGGCCACCAGGTACTTTATAAGCCTAGACATGCAATCCAACCCAATTATGTCCCTGTGTATCATGGGTGTGTATTAGGAGGAGATGTTAGGAAGTCACTAGACATTATAGAGAGATATGTAAGACTGAAACAGTAATGACCAAACTATCAGTGATATGAGGGCCAGACTAGGGTGGATTTCCAATTTCCCATCCATTGGACAAGGTTACGCTTAAACAGGGTTAAGGATGGACTCAGCTTCACATAGATGGGAAGCCTGTTCCAGAGCATGGAGATCCTCTGAAAGACTTATCTGCCTCACCAGCATGTCTTATTTATGTCACAAGCAAAATAAAAATCCTTGGATCTAGCAGTTCTGATGCTGTTCATTTTGTTGACATGCAAAAAGTCCATTGAGCTGGATCCAAGGATTCCTTGTATGCCAGGCATAGATTACTTCTTAGTAACCTGTAGAAGACAGACTACAGAGAAAGGTTTTTAAGGCAATCCATATAGGATAATGTGTTTATACCAAGGATTCTCCTGGTACGGAACCTTTGTGGCAGTTTTAACTGTTGCATATGTCTGCTTAGGTACATCCTGAAGGGGGCATTATACTCAATGATGGATTTGATAGAGGCTAAATAAAGTGCCACTATGACTTCCTTAGACCTGGATGTCTCGCCCTTTCTTACAAGTTGGGTAACATAGAATGATTTTCTTTCTACCTTGACCACATGTTGGTCAAAACACAGATTACTGTCTACATGTTTCCAGATCCCTGAATACAAGGTCAACTCTTAGAGGTATCTTATTGATGGAGTAATTAGCCTGGTTGTCAGTTTATTATTATGAAAGTTATTATAATATAATTTTGGCTTCATTTATTTTTATTATGATTGCAAAGTATTCAAGATATTGTGGTGTTTTCTATTTTTGCTATTCTTTCCATGCTTATTCTTTATTCTGCATTAGCATTCTACTCTTTTTGGAAAGCCAGATCGCATTATTTATATTAAGCTTCTTCCTTTAGGTGGTCCAGAGTTATTCAGGATATTCAGGACAGTTGTACTGAATTCATTTACAGCATCATCTAAAGGGAGGTTCATAGGTTAGTGCTAGGCTAACTGCCCTTGCGAGCCATTTTAAGACTAGCCATTTATTCCCTGGGAGATTCAAACCCTGTACCTTGTATTTGTAAGGCAAACACTTTAACCATTAGGCCACCCTCCCAACCCCATTTTTAGGAAGTTCCAGTTAATAGATGATGGATATGTAATGAACATTTCAGTGTTAAACTTGAAAAGGTTGCATGTTACTTTATAAACATGCTGTTTAAGTGGACGTGTGAGATCTATGGTTGTTTAGGTTGGGAGATGATCACCGAGAGAGTCTAACATTGTACCTGTGGTGGAGTATTTGCTAGGGTCTGATACTAGCATCCAGTCTAATAGAGAATTTGATGTCTTGCTATAATGTGTAGAGTGATTAATTAGTTGTGTGAAACCATTCACAGCACCTAGTAGTATTTTTTCTTGTGGAATTGTTATGCATAGCCAGTATAGTACATCTTCTAGTATAGTTGTATACTGTCCAGCTGTAAATGTCCAGGATTTTGCAGAATGTACCAGATTTTCTCTCATTTTTCTCTGTCCCTCAATAAGTCAAAGATTCATACTTCTTATTGTTAAGAAAATGCATGCTGATGCAAAACCTGCTGTTGTAATAACTTAGGTGAATTAAGAGTAAAATTTCAAAATCGTGATTTTGGCCTTTTGCCCATAATTCTTGAGAAAAGTAAGGCATGCTTCCATCCCATAGCAGATTGAGAAGCAAAAAAAAAAAAAAAAAAAAATTAAGGACTGTTGTAGCCCGAAATTCCTGTATGCAAACCCCTCCACCTTCATGGAAATGGGTACTCCAGAACTAATCCAGTTCACTACTACCTCAGCCAACTTTTTCAGGGGTTAGCATTATTAATGAAACTCAGGTTGCTAGGGAAAACAGTCAAGGCACCCTCCCTCTGTGCCGTAAAACTGGTTCTATGATATAATATCAATATGAGAAGGTGAGATGACAGCCTTTTCTGTTACCATACTCTGCAAAATGATTACAGAGCCGATAGAAGTCATAAGTTTTTGTACTGTCACACAGACAAACCAGTCAGTAAAATCTGGAAGAAAGACACAGGCAAGTAAGGGTCTTCATTGTGTAATACCGTAAACCTCACGGGGAAGAAACTAGATTGCTTCGGTCTTTCTTGTAGTTTTCACTGAAATGTTTGCCTCTGCAACCTTTTTACTCTTTGGTTGGATATTATTTGGGATGTCTTGCATGCACACTAATGTTTATGGACAGCAGACTTGGTTTTAAGTTCTATTTTTTTACACTATTTCCAAACAATCCACTTATGCTGTACTGACAAGGTCAGAAAAAGGCTGAAACATAGCATGTCTACAGCTAGTGGAGTTGGCATTATTGGCCTGAGTGCACCCATCAAGACATACAAAGTGAAAGCATAATGTTATGGGCAATCAGAAGCCATGCAAGTAAAACACTGATATGTCCTTCAGGGGTCATCTGCATAAACCACATGGGCCTCCACTACTAGATGTTTAAGGCATGATACAGTGAAGACTATATTGGCTGAGACTATAATGCTATTCTAAATAATGATATAAATATCATACTACACATGTGCTTACTGGCACCTGTTCAATTAAAGTGAAAGCCTTCTGAAAGATGAATACGAGTCTCGATGCATACTACAATAAAATCTGCAGTCTGATGCCTTTTCCACAATTTTTTTTTGTTTTTGCAGCTCGAGTGGTTTGGCTTTATTGGCCTGAAATTGTCCATAAAAAGACTTAAAAGTAAAAGTAAAAGAAAAAAGTCATGGACTTTCAGAAATGCCATTTAGTTGAAACACCTGATATCCTGTGGAAATTCTAGCTTTGCTAGATTTTTCTTTTTGTGTTTTTAAACAATTTGTTTTTTATGACATATGACACTAGGTTTTATAGCATCAGCAATTGTAATAAGAGATGCAATCAGAAAAAAGTAGTTAAAGACAGCACTGTTCTTTGTGTAAAATGCTGTGTGGCCTTTCTCCTCTGACGCAAAATCAAAGACTATAAACAATAATTATACACTCCAGTTAAACAGTAACAAATTATGTCTTAAATAGCAATAATGAATGCTACATTGCCCTGGTTATAATAAAAACATGTAGACATTACTTCCCCTTTATGTCTCATTTCCTGCTTCTTGTGGTTTTCTGCAAGCTTGGCTTCATTTCTGTTTTGTTTGGCTGCTTCAAGGGTAATAGGATATAATAAACCAGAATCCTTTCACCCTTAAGGTATTACAGACTTCTCTCACTCTCTCTCTCTCTCTGCTTTTCTCTGGCCTCAATTTTGCTCAGTAATAATCATGCACTGTGCACAAGAGTTCAACATTTGCCTTGAAAGTCAAAATCTGTAAGCATCTACAAAGAAAAAAGGAGCTGAATAAATTACAGAAAGCTGTAAAAGAACAACTGTTTCAAATAAAGTCAGCACTATTTTAACCTTAGCACTGCGCAGATGGGAAGGTATGGAAGTGAAACTAATTATCTTTCATTAAGCAAGCATGCTGGATAGAAAATACATAATTATACATATTTCTATGAATGTTTTAAGAAACGGACTCTGGTTCTTGGTGCCCTACCAGAAGCTGGAGACTCGATAGTGTGAATTCACGAACTAAAAACTATGGGAAGTAGCAGCAAACTGCAAAAGTTGCTTTTTACACATTAAAGTGATTTTTGTATGCAGCAACTCCCCACTGTGGAGGGCTGAGCTCCCACACTATCACTAACTCTGAAATAACTGGACCTCAGACTAAAGGCCATTTTCCAAGCTACGATATGTTCAGACATCATACAAATATTCACAATCCTGATCACAGTACTTTGTGCCCTCAAATTTACAATAGGAGTCCATGGTGGGTGGTAAGTCATCTCTGACATCATTCAGCCAGTCATATCCTTCTAAAGAAAACAAGTAATTCAGAACTCAAATTATTTCCCTTTATTAAGTAAATGCCTACAGCTCATTTTACAGCAAGCGTAGGAACACTTCTTAAATTGAAATCTAATTAAGTAATGCAGTCATAATACTGGTTTATTGTTGGCATATAATATTAATGGAAATGGTGTATATTATCCCAAATATATTGGTGGCATATAATATTAATGCAAATGGTGTATATTATCCCAAATATATTGGTGACATATAATATTAATGCAAATGGTGTATATTATCACAAATATATTGGTGGCATATAATATTAATGTAAATGGTGTATATTATCCCAAATATATTGGTGGCATATAATAATAATGTAAATGGTGTATATTAACCCAAATATATTGGTGGCATATAATATTAACGTAAATGGTGTATATTATCCCAAATATTGCAGCAGTTAACATGATCAGCTAAAAATGTAATATAGTATGAAGATATATGCTATTTATTACATGGCCTAAGCCTGAAAAATGTATCTAGGATATTTTATTATTATAACAGATTTCAAAATTTTACAAATAGATACTATTTTCTAATAAACTGAATGGCATCAAACTTGAAATGTTATTTATTTCTCTTAATATCCATTATATTTATTTATCTTGTTGATTAAATAATGCAACAGACTAGGACCTACAAACCTGCATAGTGCTTTTACATCTGAATTTTGTAGAATATTTCTGTATCTGCAATTCTGATGTAAGCAATCTACATTTTTTCACAAAAGTTAAATGATACAAACATACACATTTCCAATAGTTCATAGGTTCACAGGTAGGTACTAGGCTATCTGCCCAAGGGCATTTATAAGCCTAGCCAGAATGTGTTGGCTTTCACCTCCCTTTTAAATTAGTTTCCTGGGCCTCTGTCTAGCAGGGCCATAATACATTAAAATGTATTAATTTTCAATGGTTAAACAGCAAGCTTGAATGTATTCTTCAGTGTGTTAATTTATTTGCCTGCTGTTTGTTAAACCAGTAAGTGGACAAGTTTAGAACAGACCCGTAATAAGCATGGTCTATGCCAGAATGCAAAAATACACTCAAAGACATGAACGGAGTTTGAATGATTCCTACGGGGAGACAAATGACGAAGGGCCCCAGGCTCTGGCTCTGTTTGGACAATAACTTTACTTACAGACAGCCATAATGCCATCAGTAGCTGTTAGTTAAACAACAGAACAACGTGAAATATATGTTACTTTAGCTCACTAGCCTGGTGATATCACTGACACACTGTTAACTGTGACCAGGGTACAACAGGAAGCAACAGTACCAAGGATGTCAGCCTAAAACAGGCTTCATAGTACGGCAAATCATGCACGTGTCAGACACTCCGTATGTAGTTGTAACTAGTGGAATACAAAGTATAGAGTCCATAACTTGGAAGCCTGTGTACCCTGAATGTGTATGGATTGTTACTTACCAATATAAGGGAGTGCTTTGTATGAAAAGACACAGTATAGTAACATGTGCAGTCTGGAGAGAGAGGTATTGCTGCACATGGCACTGTCAAGTGTGCCTCTGCAGAATGTGCGAGCTACACAGTTACCTTATTTGTTGAGTACAAAGCTACTGACAAAAAAAACACGGCAGTTACTTGTTTGAGAATTACACTTCCATAATACATATAGTTGAGGAATATCATCACCAGGCATACACACACAAACCTATGTATGTATAAGTATATATCTATATCTGGATCCATCCACAACTTTTTCCCATTTGTTGCACATGAGGTTGGGGTGTCACTTCATCAGAGACAGTCATCTAGATCCAAGGTTTACACTGCCAGCTGGCTAGACCTGCTGTCGTATTTAATCTGAACCACACACTCACATCTATGGCCAATTTAGAGTGCCCAGTCCACCTACTTCATGTCTTTGGAATGTGTGATGAAACTGTAGGAAACAACACAGGGAGGACATGCAGACTCCACACAGATGGCATCCTTGCTAAGAATCGAATGCCAGAACCTCTTACTGTGAGGTGATGATGCTATTTGCTGTGCCACTGTGCCACTCATATATATATATATATATATATATATATATATATATAATCTACTGTATTTGGTCGAATTACACTTGGTCGAAAATGATTTTAGGCAGCCCAGTCTACTGAAAGCACATTTGGTCGAATTTCATTTGGTCAAAAATGAAATATAGCCCCTGACCCACTGCAGTGCGACCCTGGAGTGATAATAAGTAAGGGGGGGGGGGTGTGGGGGGTGTCCACATAATTGTAGTATATTCACTGTTATATAAAGGTGTATCCATTAAAAATACATTGATATATATATATATGTGTGTGTGTGTGTGTGTGTGTGTGTGTGTGTGTGTGTGTGTGTGTGTGTGTGTGTGTGTGTGTGTTCGGTAAAAACTATTTGCAAAATGTGGGGGGCTGTGCCACCCACACACCCCCTTACTTATTATTCTCACTCCAGGGTCGCACTGCAGTGGGGCAGGGGCTATATTTCATTTTTGACCAAATGAAATTCGACCAAATGTGCTTTCAGTCAAATGAGCTTTCAGTGAAGTGGGCTGCATGAAATCATTTCAACCATATACAGTAGACCCATATATATATATATATATATATATATATATATATATATATATATATATATATACATACACATATACACACACACATATATATATATATATATATATATATATATATACATAAATATTTCTGTATCGATATCTATCTATATTTATATATAGATATATATGCGTGCAGACTACAGAAGGTTAACAATGCAAATGTCAGCAGTACAATGCATGTACATGAGGAAAATCCACTCTACAGGCAAAAACATTGTTTAAAAAAGCAGTTTTTTGCTTTTTTTCAGGGAGGGGCAAGCCCCCGGCACTCCACCCTCCCCCCACTAATTATATATATTAACTCCAAGACTGCACAATCACCAGATAAGGGGCATATTCCCCAACCCCAGAGATTGTCAGTGTTGTACACCTGTCAGTCATCTGTGTAACTGACCAAAGTGTGTCAACAAAATCCAGGTGTCGACATTTGGGAGCTTCAACCAAAGCCAACTCTCTCAGAAACATATACACACACACACACAAACACACACAAATGTGCACACATACACATATATGTGTGTGTGTGTGTGTGTGTGTGTGTGTGTGTGTGTGTGTGTGTGTGTGTGTGTGTGTGTGTGTACATGTGTTTTTGTATATGGCTGCACTTCACTACACAATTCCATGCATTCAGAAACATTCCGTATAGATGTCAGGACATGCTGATACATATGATGGACAACAGAATTCAGAAAACTAAAACTTCTCAACTGCATTTTTTCTCATTTCTCATTCCTGTATTCTGCTTTACCAATTCACCTTTGATACTCATTGCAGATTTGTACTGAATGCCTCATGTCATTGTTGGGCAACATTTTGCTTCACTTTTTAGAGTGGAAGATCTGTACTCCATTTTGACATTGTTATAAACAGAGCTAGATCCAGAACTAGGCAATCAAGGCAGTCACTTAATGCCCATTGGCTGGGTGGGGGCCCTGCTGGGTGGGAGAGGGCCACTGGCCAGGGGATTCATTTTTTTTAATTTAAAAAACAAAAAAAATTACTTATTTTTTTAAGGGCATTCGTTTTTAAGAATGCACACACCTGTTATATCTGTCTGACCTGTTTATGTCTTCATCTTCCACATGCATGGAATTGGAATACAAGATGACATTTGGACTCTGGATCATGGGCACAGAAGTAAGAGGTTTGTGTGTGCATGACAGTGTGTAAGTGAATGCAAAGTGTGAATACAAGAAGACATTTGGACTGTGGATCAAAGACAGACAAGTAAGAGGTAGGTGTGTGTGTGTGTGTGTGTGTGTGTGTGTGTGTGTGTGTGTGTGTGTGTGTGTGTGTGTGTGTGTGTGTGTGTGTGTGCTTGGATGTAAAAGAGGTAGGTAGGTAGGTAGGCAGGGTTTTGTGTGTGTGTGTGTGTGTGTGTGTGTGTGTGTGTGTGTGTGTGTGTGTGTGTGTGTGTGTGTGTGTGTGTGTGTGTGGGTAGACTCTCAACTGTCCAGATTTTTGCCTCATATTTTTGGTGTGTTCCTCATACAATTTGTGATTTTCTGGAAAATCATTGAGGATTGAAGTTACTAAATAATGACAGACATTTGAGATTCAGACTTCATATCCTTTAGAAAAATGCATAACAACACAAATGCTCTTATTTTAGCAACTTTCCAAGTTCATGAGAGCAATATTTAAAATCTGCCCCTGATTGTAGGTCATTGTCCCCCATAATTTTAGGTTTTGTCCAGATTTCTTGCACTAAGAGGTTGAGCGGTATGGTTGGTAGGTGTGTGAGTATGCATGTATGAAACATCCTAGCTAGGGATGGCTGGTGGTTACTAATTTTCTTGGGCTCAAACAATAGCCTGAATCCTCTACCCCAACTGCCAAGCTGCATTTTTCAAGGAATTAAGATTCAAGTACATTTTCAAGCAACTGAGTACATTTTTAAGGAATTGTGAGTTTGAAGGGAAGAGAAGTTTACTGCTGCTCATACTAAGTCTGTTTATAATGTGCAACTGTTTTGTTTAGAAAATGGTATCATCAGTGTGGTATATAATCAAAAAGCATTGCTAGCAGCACAATAGGTAGCATCCTTGCTTTTAATGCAGAAGGCTGTGGGTTCTACTCCACAGCATGTAGATGGACTGCTGATGCTGTGTTTGTACTTTGGGAGGGGGTGCTGCAGTCCTGGGTATGTCCTCCTTTTGATGACATGCCTAGTAACTATGAATCTCTGATCAGTTTGCCATCCATTCCCTATTGCAATATCATCAGTTTATTCTTCAAGGGCAGCAGGCACTGAATTTATAGATGAAACACTGAAATATAAAGTCGTTTGCAAGCAGCAACCTCATCATTAGTTATAGATCTCTTTAATGTGGAATTATTCAGATGACGTTTACTTCTGCAGATATTGCACATAATGACCGATGTTGGTGGATTGTAATGACAGAAGTCTGAGTGTCCTTTTATGGTTGAAATCTTCTGAAATGAGCTGTTTTGTCATTACTGGTTCATAAATTTTGTTTCATTGCTTACTGAAAAAATGTGCAAAACTACAAATTTAACACATGCTCTAATAAATGGTGCTGTATTATAAAAGGAATGTAACACAATCAGGAAGGTAAATTAAATAATTCTTGCGTGCTTGCATGGTCCTAAAAATGTGTGCGTGAGACCTATGATTTGAAAACAGCCCAAAGGTAAACTTTATCCACCACTAGCTAGATGCATTTTCTTTGAATGTGGGTTTCAATGCTGTTTCAATGCATGTGAGTTTCAAAGGCAGAGAAGTTTTAATGCTAAATCTGTTTTCACAGTGAAACTTTATTGCTTTGTTCAGCAAATGTCTATCAGTGTTTGTGCTACAAAATTTGAAATAAAAGTTTTAAATTAAATCCAAATATCTGTAATCATTGTAGAAGTAAAGCAGAAAACAGTATGCATACTGCGAGGTATGAAAAGTGTTTATAGTAAATCATGGTGAGAAACAGCCAAGTAATGGGACACTGAAATGGCTGCAGGGGGGGTGGGACCCTGGTCCATTACCCTGCTTAGGACCTCATCAGACCATGATCCAGCTCTGGTTAAACATCTGTAGTTAAGAGGCTCCATCATCAGTGGCAGCAGCTTACAAGTGTCAACTAGCTTTGGGGCACACTTTGTTACTACTATGCGATTGTATGCATATATATATATATATATATATATATATACATATATATATATATATATATATATATATATATATATATATATATATATATATATACGCATGGGTCTACATCAGATGATCAAGTTTTCAGAAGTTTCTGAAAACTCAAACATCAAAAAAACACAAAAACACAAAAATCTACAGTTTTTTACTTTTTTTGCAGGCAGCAAGCCCCCCTACACCCCTGCAAATTATATATACCAACTCCAAGATCTCACTACAGTGAGGAAAATGGTAAATCTCCCAGTCTGCACTGTACTGCAATCCCCATTCAAAAGGTTTGGAGTTTCAAAAACTCAATCATATGGTCTCGACCATATGAATTTCGAGTTTCTGAAAACTCGATCATCTGATAGGGACCCATATGTGTATGTATATGTATGTCTTTACATACGTATGTCAACTGTCTGCACTTCTCTCTGTTCTGCTTGCTAGTGTGCTTTAAGGGATGTTTATTGTTACAGGACTGCTTATATGTTACCATACTTACGCTGCAGCACTGGTAAAACTATGAGAGGGTCTGTTTTGACAGCACAGTAGCTTTTCATCTATTCAGAGACCATGTTAGCTGGGCTGTAACTCTACCTTGGTTGACAGTGCAAATATAAGATATGCTTGTCTTCAAACTGCACCAGCATTGTTATTCATGCTGAGTTGTTCAATTGAATATGTTCTTGTCACTCTCAGATTACTTGGTGCTTAGTAACATACCTGTTGTGCAGCCCTGCTATACTATCATTTGCAGGTCATGTGGAGGATGCTCAAGGTTTTCTTCAGCACAGTAGACCTGTATACTGCCTGCCTTATCTATGAAGCCCACCCACATGATCCAAGAAGAATGCATAGGACTGAAATGCATCATAGTACAGAAATGCCTAACTCAGCTGGAAACAGTCAATAGTTAAAGATTAAAATAGATCATAACTAATAAAAGTTAAGCAGTCATATGTGCAGCAAAACTGAACATAGCAAACCATAAAAACAGCAGTGCAAAGAAATAAGGGAAATCTAGAAGTTACATAAAAGACAAACAAAATTTAGTACTGTCAGCTGAGGTGCAACTTTGGATAAAGTATATTTTTTATTTATTTATTTATTTTACATTTGTTAACCGGGCTAGTCTAGCTGGATATATATCCATTTTCAGTAGAGGCCCAGGGAGAAAAGCTCCGCACAGATATACAAATATGTAAAAATATTGTTACATGTTAATTAGGATTAATAAACCAAATAAAACAGGTAGTTCTAACATATCAGCGATCAAAAACACTTAAGAAAAGTACAGTGAACATAATATAGCTTAAGAAAGCTAAAACAGATATAATACAGTAATTATTATGTACAATAGTTCACATCAGGTTAAAGGATTTAAGCAATAAGTTGATTAGAGTTTAAATAGTGTCAGTCTTAATTACAAGACTAAGCATTTAAATGTTTGGAAGTTTGGTTAGAAGAGGAAGAAACAGGGGTAAAAGGCAGTTGTTAGTCAGGGTTACTACAAGGGCATAGCCAGTGCCTTTGGAGGTATTTTTTTAGTTTTTGTTTAAAGAGTGGCAAGGATGTAATTAGTGTTAGTTCACTGGGTAGCAGGTTCCAGTTTTTTCCTGCTGTGTTAGTAAACAGAGAGTCACCAGCTGTATTATTAGACTTAGTTAAGCTTGCAAGGAGTTTGCTAGAAGAGCGTAAGGAGTTCAGATTATTATATGGGATTAAGAGTTTTGAGAGTATAGGGGTATTACTGGGTTGGTAATATATTTTGTGGGCAATAGTGAGTTGGGGGATTATCAGATGGTTTTGGAATTCCAGCCAGTCTAGTTGCCTAAGATTAGAACAGTGATGAGTTCTGAAGGGATTGCCAGTAGCGAATCTGGCAATATTATTGTAGGAAGTTGCTAATTTGTTGAGGTTAGTTTTCTTAAGGTTGGTAAATATAGGTGAGGCATACAGAAGACTTGAGATTAGATGGGAGTGAGCGATCTTGGATCTGACTGTTGAGGTTAAGAAAGGTTTTATTCTATATAAGGATCCTATTTTTCTGTTGACTATTTTAATGGTGTTGTTTATATGGTGATCAAATGAGAGATTTTTGTCAATGGTTATTCCTAAAAGTTTGGTGGTAGAGTCAGGGAAAATGACAGTGCCATTATTTGAAGAGATTGAGAATATTCTTATTAAAAAACACCTTATCTCCTGCTATAAAAACACCTTATCTCCTGCTATATTAATTCACTTCTTCATAACCTATACGCAACGATATACAACAACATTTCCTTGGAAAATGTCATTATTTGTCCTGTTTTATGCAACACAAGCTAGACAAGAGCTGAAGTCTGAAAAGAAAATGTAACCGGGCTTGATTAGCAGCAGTGTTCTGCTGCTCTCCCCTGCACTACCAGAGTTATGGTGCTAACCCTAGCCCTAACATTGACCTTTACCCCAACTTAAGGGCAATTTAGGTCGCTAGACAAGAGCTGAAGTCTGAAAAAAAAATGTAACCGGGCTTGATTAGCAGCAGTGTTCTGCTACTCTCCCCTGCACTACCAGAGTTATTGTGCTAACCCTAGCCCTAACATTGACCTTTGCCCCAACTTAAGGGCAATTTAGGTCGCTAGACAAGAGCTGAAGTTTGAAAAGAAAATGTAACCGGGCTTGATTAGCAGCAGTGTTCTGCTGCTCTCCCCTGCACTACCAGAGTTATGGTGTTAACCCTAGCTCTAACATTGACCTTTACCCCAACTTAAGGGCAATTTAGGTCGCTAGACAAGAGCTGAAGTCTGAAAAGAAAATATAATCGGGCTTGATTAGCAGCAGTGTTCTGCTGCCCCCCCCCCCTGCACTACCAGAGTTATAGTGCTAACCTTAGCCCTAACATTGACCTTTACCCCAACTTAAGGGAAATTTAGGTCTAGGGAGCATTTGAGGATTTTGAGTTTATGATTGCCATGGAGTTTTAAGTTTAGGGAGCAGAAAAGGAGTTTAGGGTTAAAGAATAGGAGTACAGTTTTTGGATTAGGGTGCAGGAGTAGAGCTTATTGCTATGGAATAGAAGTGGAGTCCTAAATTTAGGGAGTGACTGGGGACTTTAGGAATAAGGAAAGGGAGAGGAGTCCTATAGTCAGGGTTAGAGAGGAGGTGGGAGCTTTAGGGTAAGAGTTAGAGTGTTTGTAGGACTATGCAGCTCAGTCAGGTGGTATGAGGGTTATTTAGTTAAGTACGACTGGATCCATGGGAACTAAAGCACTTGCCATTTTGAGCAACTGGTAATAAGCTGGTGTGTCACAAACTACTAGCCAAGAAGTACTTGTAGTGGTCCCATTGGTTTGCATTAGTTTCTCTTTTTAGGCCTTCATGGTGAATGGCCATTGCCAGGTAGCCTCTTCTGATTAAAATGTAAAACTAATCCAGTGCAGATAATTGCAGGATTATTAATGAGGTTAAAGGTCATTCTTAATCAGTGAAGAGAATAGCAGTTAATTTGTTTCTTTCTTTCTTTATTTATTAATTTCAGTTTGATGACTGGGGAAGTCCACAGGGCCTAAAAAGAGCCCATTTTCAGTAGAGGCCATGGAGAAAAGCTCCACTAACAGTGACAAATGTATCAGCATATGCACAGGCAAAGAAGTCATATAGCTTTATGCAGCATTCTTCAGTAAAAAAAAAAGAAAATCTACATTCTACAATAATAATAATAAAATTTAGCAACTGTACAGTCTAAGAGTCATTAACAGTGAATTACAATTGAAATTTTACATTCCACAATAATAGTAGTAAAAATCTAGCAACAGAACAGTCTAAGGGTCATTAACAGTGAATTACAATTGAAGACAAGAAACTGTTGTAAATAAACTATTAAGATTTGGAGGTTTAAGGAGGAGTAGGAGGGCAAATGAGTGCAGAGATGATGCATAGAGTAAGAAGGCAGGTTTTGATATAGGAGGGTCCTATGTGGGGAAGGAGCAAGGGCATTCCCACTTTGAAGATAGGTAGGAATGGAGGAGGGATTTAAAGTTAGAGTGGTTATGAGTATTTCTAAGGGAGGGAGGAAGAGAATTCCATAGTTTAGCTAAGGAGCAGGATAGCAGAGTGTCCAGTTGGCCGTAAAGGTTTGTAGATTTTGAGCAGGTTCTGATTTTCTGACCTAAGTGAGCGATTAGGAATACAGGGGGTTAATGAGGTGGAGAGAGAGGGACAGGAGGATGGGTTAAATATGAGCTTTTGGGCAATGGTGAGTTTAAGGAGGTTCAGATAGTTGGGAAGCTCGAGCCACTGCAGTGAATGGAGAGAGATGTAGTGATGGGATGAGTTCCTAGAGTTGGTGGCGAATTTGCAGATTTTATTGTAGCAGGCTTCTTATTTACTTTGAAGGCAGAGCTGAAGATTCAAAAACATAGGAGCACCATACATTAGGGAGGGGAGAAGGTATGTGGAGGCAAAGGTCTTTCTGGTAGAGGGGTGAGATAACTGTTGTGCCTATATAGGAGTCTTAATTTTTGGTGGGTTTTTTTGATGTTAGTTTGGATGTAGATAAAGAATTTTAGATGTTCCTCAATAATGACGCTGAGCAGTTTGATATGAGGGACAATTTCAATGCGAGTGTTATTCTGGCTTATGATCTTAAAGGAGTTTTTATCAATGGGGGGTGTTTAGATGAGGAAAAAATCATTAATTTGTTTTAATGGCATTAAAGTCTAGGTGGTTGTTTTACTTCCAGGTTTCAGTATCTGGAAAAGCTGACTGGGTTATCTACAGAAGGTCAGAAGTGGTGTCAGATGAGCAGATGATTGTTGAATCATCTGCATACTGGATTGGTGTAGAATTAGAGCTGGAGTGGGTGAAAGTTGTTGATGATGAATATATGAAAAAGTAAGGGGCCAAGGACAGAACCGTGGGGCACCCCAGTAGGGGTGTAGAGAAAGGAAAAGCTGGAATGGGTTGTTATGCATGTCTGTATCATAGTGTCAGTCAACACCCGAAAAACACCAGCTATAGTCCGTCCACTACAGAAACCACACTGGTTTTCTATTTATGAAATCTAATATCAATATAAAAGGTAGCATGTCAAGTAGCCTGGACAGGAGAAGTAACATGGACACTAGAGGACACCTGTGTTTTGAGAACTGGTACAAGAGAACATAGGGAAGTCTACATGCATTAGTCTCTGGACAAACACATATGTAATCAGGAAGGACTGTGTAATCTCAGTTAAATGGCCAGGATATTTCTCAGGGATGGACAGCACCTCTTTTTAATTTCTCCAAGAATTTTGGGTTTCTAATACCAGGATGAGAATGGACCCCATTCCTAAGTCAAAGTATGATTAAAGTTCATGAAATTAGTATTGCTTCAGTCTTTGATGTCAGCCAGTAGTGCTCTTCGCAGCACCCGCAGTGTGCCCAGTAATGATCCTTCTGCATTTCGTATGGAGTTACATGGATTGGTTGTTGTGTCTTTCGGCATTTCCTGGTTAGAGGTCACCACAGCGGAACTCTGGTCTGCTAATGAGTGGCAGTAGATTTTTACGTGCCGAGTTGCCAGCTCTGACGCACAACATTCAACGAAGGTACGCCCATTCACGCATGTCTCCACACAGTAGACGCTTTAGCTGAGAATCGACAAGGACAACGTCTTACTGTGAAGAGACAACACTACCGCAGCACCACCACTGCCTAAATACGACTGTCAATTATTTTTTATAAGACCTGTTGCTCCTACTACTATTGGAACTGTCTGAGTATCTTTCTTCCACATTGCTCTCATTTCTGCCTTCAGATCCTGATATTTTATGACTTTGTCTCTCTCTGTACGCAAGACACTGTGATCACTGGGTGTGGCAATTTCAATCCTCAATGCTACTCTTGTCTTCTTTTCTTGGACCACTATATCCAGTTTTCTAGCATCTATCTTTTGAACTGTTGGTAATGGATGATCCCATGTGATGTAGACTTCTTCATTTTCTATGATGCTTTGTGGCTCATGTTTCCAGTGTTTTTCAGCCACTTTAATACCATACTGTTTGCACAATCCCCAGTGCAACAGTCTCGCCACATTATCATGCCTTTCAGTATACAGTCCTTCTGCCATTAGTATGTCACAACCAGCAACGAGGTGTGCAACTGTTTCCAATTTGATTTTACAAAACCTACATTTGTCTGTTTCTGCCACATGTTCAATGGAATTTATAAACCAATGTGTACGCAGCCCACTATCTCGGGCCGCCAATATTAACCTTTCATCTCTTGGTTTGAATTCGCCTCTCCTTAACCATTCTTGTGTTTGTTTCTGATCAACATGAGGTTCTTCCAGAAGTTTTCTATACTTGCAACTATATTTATGCTTTTTCCACATTTCTTGCCTTCTCATCTAATCCTTCACCTTATATTCTTTCTTTTTTTTGGCACATTCATTTGCTGCCTGATTTTTATCTACTTCTGGTTTGATTTCCATTCCTGCTTGAAGCCGATAAGCTTCTGCTAGATTAAGCAGAGAAGTCATCTTAGATTTATTCTCCTCGTGTTTCAAAACTTTCACTATGTTTGGGTCTTGTAAGGTCAGCAGATATGTGTGGAGTCTCACAATTGCAGATCTATATATATAATCAATTTCAAGGAGGCACATCCCTCCTTCAGAATGGGGATTATATAATCTTGGTATGCACTGATTTTTATAAATCATTTGGTGAGCATGAAGCATCCTTCTTGTTTTCCTGTCTAATCTATTCCAAACATTTTGGGGTCAGTCAGTCACTCCAAAACTGTAAGTTAGGACAGGAAGAGCAAATTGGTTTATAGCTTGGATTTTGTTCCTAAATGTCAGTGCTGTTTTCAGGATTAATTTAAGTCTTCTGAAGTATTCCTTACTAAGTTTTATTCACATTTGCTCATGTTTTATTATTGATCCTTCAGTTCCCAAGTATTTATACACTCCTTCTTGCTCAAGTTCTTTTATATCACATTCTTGTCTCAAACTGCTGTTTTCCTGCTTTAAAGGTTGCTTTTGCATATTTACCAAGATCAAATGACATTCTTATATCATCTGAAAAAGTTTTGACAACTTGCAGTTGTGCTTTCAGTTCCTCATCTGATGAGCTATACAGTTTTAAATCATCGACAAAGAGAAGGTGAGAAGTCTTTACGCTTTGTTATTTTCCAGGAGCCAGATTATAACCATGGCCTAAGCTATTGAGTAAACAGCTTAATGGATTAAGGCCAAGGCAGAATAAAAATGGTGACAGGGAGTCACCCTGGAATACCCCCCTTTGAATGATTATCCCTGGGATAAGAGTTTTTCCTTTATCATGCCTTAACTGGAAAGTGGTCTGCCACTTTTCATGGTCACTATAATGTAATCGATCAGTGTGGGGTGTATCTTATACATTTCTAAGCACACTTTTATCCATGAATGAAGGATACTATTAAATGCTTTTTTGTAGTCAATCCATGCCATACTTAGATTCTTTCCCTTTTTACAGTTCTCCTCTATAACTTTATTTAACAACAAATGATCCTTTGTTCCATATGATTTTATTTATTGCACTTTTATTCTATTGCCATAACTGAGTTTTCTTCTAAATGACTATAAATTCTGTTGGCATCAATTCCCATGTATAGTTTATACGTCGTTGGAAGGCAAGTTATTGGTCTATAGTTTTTAGGGTAGCTTGTAGGTTCACTCTTAAGTAGGAGCATTATTTTTCCTGTTGTTAGCCAGGTTGGTGTCTGTTCTGGATGCACATATAAATAGTTTTTACTCATGGCTAAATCTTCATGCAAAGCTGTTAACACTTTTAACCAGACATTAGGTATTACATCTGGGCCTGGGGTTTTCCAGTTAGAGGCTTTTCTTAACTTTGTTTAATCTCTCTAGCTGTTACTAGGAGTCCTCTTTCTGAGAGACATATCTGATGTAAAAACACTCCAAGCCACAGCGTATAAGTAAGCACTTACTTATACGCTGTGGCTTGGAGTGTTTTTCTTCAATTTTGTTTTTAGTGAAGTTTGTTTAGTTATTTTTAGAGACATATCTGATGTGGGAGGAGGATATCTCTAGCTGTTACTAGGAGTCCACTTTCTGAGAGACATATCTGATGTGGAAGGAGGATATCTGGGCTTCTCACTCAAGACGTGGAGACTGAATGATTAGCAGTGCAGTCACTAAAGCAAAGAGCACATGATTTGTTTCTGAGCTCTGCAGTAATTTCACATTGGTAGTCAAACCTAAGAGGTAGTGGCCTTTATTTCTTCCTTCCTTTGTTTCTTATGAAAAGCATCAAGGATGGCATTATTTGTGACCGATGAAGGAAGATTTGTACTCCCGATTAACTACATGTAAAGGAAAATCTGCTTATAGCATTCAGAGAAAAATAGCATGTTTCCATTGGTATTACTTTTTTCATTAAGAAGAAACAAAAGTCTTGATTATACTTCTTGAAACAATTACATGTAATGCAAAATGCAGTCAAGTAGTTAAAAGTGCCAAGTAAAGAAAGAAGTGAAAACGGTATTCGGTGATTTCACTCTGCACTAAGGTTAGGGAAGGGATTGTTCTGCCATTGACATATAACCTCTGTAATATGAAATTTGCATTAACTCCTTATGAATCACAGGATAAGCTAATTTATTTTGTCAATCCTTACACTACCTGGGCCCTGCTTATTTGAAAAAGCTGATTAACCCATAGCTACCATCTCAAGACCTTTCACCCAATTTCCAAGGAAGTGTTACCTATTCCCAAAGGCTTTGTGAAGAAAGCGTTACCTATTCCCAGAGGCTTTTTGAAGGATGTGTTACCTATTCCCAGAGGCTTTGTGAAGAAAGCGTTACCTATTCCCAGAGGCTTTTTGAAGGATGTGTTGCCTATTCCCAGAGGCTTTTTGAAGGATGTGTTGCCTATTCCCAGAGGCTTTGTGAAGGAAGTGTTACCTATTCCCAGAGGCTTTGTGAAGAAAGCGTTACCTATTCCCAGAGGCTTTTTGAAGGATGTGTTACCTATTCCCAGAGGCTTTGTGAAGGAAGTGTTACCTATTCCCAGAGGCTTTGTGAAGAAAGCGTTATCTATTCCCAGAGGCTTTTTGAAGGATGTGTTGCCTGTTCCCAGAGGCTTTGTGAAGGAAGTGTTACCTATTCCCAGAGGCTTTGTGAAGAAAGCGTTACCTATTCCCAGAGGCTTTTTGAAGGATGTGTTGCCTGTTCCCAGAGGCTTTGTGAAGGAAGTGTTACCTATTCCCAGAGGCTTTGTGAAGAAAGTGTTACCTATTCCCAGAGGCTTTGTGAAGAAAGTGTTACCTATTCCCAGAGGCTTTGTGGAGAGGCTTTGTGAAGAAAGCGTTACCTATTCCCAGAGGCTTTTTGAAGGATGTGTTGCCTGTTCCCAGAGGCTTTGTGAAGGAAGTGTTACCTATTCCCAGAGGCTTTGTGAAGGAAGTGTTACCTATTCCCAGAGGCTTTGTGATGGAAGCATTACCTATTCCCAGACGCTTTGTGTTTCACATTTTGTTTTCTTCTTTTTATCAAGTTCCAGACCACTGTGATTCAGTACCTTGGATCACTTTTGGACTGCCTAAGAACAAGAAGCTTCAGCAGTTCTTCTAAGACATCATGCTTATGATAAGCCTTATAACGTATACATTTTCTAATTTTTATCATCTTATGTAGTGGACTTAATATCACTTTATTTACTTATTTATTTTTATATTTTATTGAATGTTTGCATTTTTGTAAAATGTCAAGACACCGGTATAAAAATAATGAAAACTGACTGAAAATCTAGTTTTGCACTTATATGAATATCTTCAAGTCCTATAATACTAATAAAATATTAAACATCACTATAACTGACATCTTGTATAGGCAACATTTTAAATTTAACTGAAATAAAGCACCAATTATTCACAGAGCAATGTCCTATTACCATGACCCAGTATAATATTACCGTATCCAATAACCTTCAAATGACTTAGCTTTATAAAAGTTGAATGCCACATCACCTTGACATTATGCAGATAACTGAAGATTTGCAGTGGGTGTCCTATAAACTATAACACTGTAAAGCTTGAAGGTCAGCTGAGTTTGTAATAATTATAGAGTTTAAAACATTTAAAGCAACTGTTCCAATTATACTATTCAAGGTTATTCTGCTTCCATCATTTCCTTGCTTTATATTACACATTCACCTATGTAAGCTGTCACTGCTTTTCTATTTATGAATAGCTACCTAGTCCATTTCTCTTTCCTGCATGAATAACTAACTGTATATATATGACTACATATGTTGGTATGCATTATACTCTGCTAGCAATGCTTGAAGGTTATTCTATCCTTTGTATTTTCCAGTCATATTTTAGCATAACACTTTGAGTAATTTAATGTATGCCTTTTGTTTGCAAATGTTAAGCATTGTTAACAGTATTGCTAATATTCTGATAAGTTCTGCTGTCAAACTCCTTCAAAATTCAGTAGTTAAAACTGTGAATTAAAAACTGCATAATAAATAATGTTGCCAACAATTCTGTTTCAGAATTCTGCTACCAGTGTCTTTAAGTCTATAGCCTGGGCTGTGAGAGCGACTCTTTTGACAAAGCCCACCTAATAGGCTAACAGACTGCAATGCCACACCTGCTGTTTTTTTATTTTTTTAAATGCTTTGCAAAACAGAAACACTGGAATAGTTGTTTAAGACAATTCTTTTCTATAAATTATTAATGCATACATTACTGACTGTAAAAGATTAGACACAGAGAAATATATATGATTACTTTGTTAAATAATTAACTCTAATTTAAAATCAAAATGTTGCCTTCTTGTTCTGTATGAATGCTGGAGATGCTCTAAATTCAGACATAGTATTGTGACATTACATTCCTGTTGTACAAGTTATCTATCGGTCACTCACTGTGGAGCAGTGAAATACAGCAGGCTGAGGAACAAAGCAGAACTCTATTAAAACTTATATGTGAGAAACATGTACTCCACACCTCCAAAGCACAACTTCACAGTTTCATACTTCTATACACCCTGTATCAAGGATGGAGTTTCAAATAATCGCTAACAGACTAGCGCTGCAGGGAATATCTCCGTCAGTTGTGTAATGACAGAAATTGGGCTTGAACATTTTTTTTCTGTCTGCTGCTTCTCAAATATCATTCAGACTAGCAGTCCATCTTTTGAAGCCCAGTGACTTAAAAGCACATTTCAAATCAAACTACCATTGATCACTGGCCTAAATATACATAAAAATAAAGAAATACAGATGATATTCTGTATGTTTCAGTTTGTGAAAGGCACATGCCACCTGTTGAATAGCATTAATACACCGCAAAGCTATTATTTATAGGAAGAGGTAAAGGAGGAAAAATAATATCTCATAAGCAATCCAATCTGAGAGTCGAAATTAAAAGTAGCAACTTCCATATGCATGGTGTCAGAAATTCAAGTGTACCTAACACTCTGGCATGGTAAGATAGAGTTTATGGAAAGAAGGCAGAAATTTCCTCTAGAAAGATTATTACATTTTCAAGCAATACTGTACCCTGTGCACAAACAATTTCTTACTCTTTGAACAAATCAGTGAATGCATACAGCAATGCTAAAAGAGGACTTTCAGGTTATTTATGTTTGATCAAGACAATCTTAAGAACAAGCAAAATAGCCTTTAGTAAAAGATACTCAGTTTCTTTCTCAGCCAATTCCTTTCTTTGCTCTTTAAAACCGTGAGTGTACATAAGCTTATACTGTATAAAATATAATATATTCCAAGTTGTTGGAATTTTTGTCAGCAGTTTTCCAGCACCATTATTCCAGTACGTCAGATTTCTAATGACTCTGGGAGGCAACTCACAGGTTCCTGTGGTTTCTATTCCATGAGGATAATTGGTTCCCTCTGAACCTCCCTCCATTTATTTTAGCTGTAGCTTCAATGTCTTGTGCTTTTGTAAACTAGTTTTTGTTGTAATAGTTTCAATACAGTAATTGGTTTTGCAATTTCATAGTTGTAGAATTTAACAGTTGGATCCGGTAAAAAAAACAGAAAATACAGAAACCTTATTTTTCATTAATCACTTAAGCTACATATTAGTAATGTGCCCCACTTAATCACATTTGCACTAGGGTTCTTTGTGGAGATGTGTATTAAATTGCGATCTAAATTTGGAGAAGGCAGACCAGCATAGAACCCCTGAATTTTGGTGAAATAATTGAGAATGTGTGTCAGATTCAGTGAAATGTAATCATTAGGGCCTGAAGTGTAAATGCTGATTATGAATGTTTTTTGAGGTTGTAGAAACAGATTGAGTTTTTGTGCACGAACACTGAATGTTTTAGGAATATGATAAGAAAGGGATCCCATCATAGGTACATAGGTAGGTACTAGGCCATCAGCCCTAGGGCCTATGTAAGCCTAGCCAACAAGGTTCCCTGGCTTTTGCCACCCAAGAAAGTTATTTTCCTGCGCCCCTGTCAAGCAGAGCCATGGAAGTGATCCCCAGTGTGAATTTTCTAATTCCCATCCATTCATCAAAATTTTTCTTGAAGAGTGCTAATGAGGAACTTTGCTTGACATAGATAGGTAGCTTGTTCTAGAGTATGGAAAGTCTTTGGGACAGGAATCTAGCCCTCCAGCATGTTCTATTTATTGTAGTGACAAGATTTAGGTCCCTAGAGCGTGTATCCCAGAGGGAATGGGATTTCATTAGGTGTAGCATGTCCAATAACTCTGGATTTGACATAGCTTTGTATGCTAGGCGATATCACCTCGCAGTAGGTGATATGCTATGGAGTAAAGCTGTAGTTTTTTGAGAAGGTCAGCATAGGACATCTGTTTGAGGCCTGTAATCCTCTTGGTGAGGTACTTCAGTGGCCTTTCCAGCTGCTGCAGATGTCTTGTGAGGTACATTCCAAAAGGGGTGTTGTACTCAATACTGGGTCTAATGAGTGCCGAGTAACGGGGAACAATGACCTCTTTTTTCCTGGATGAGAACCCTTTTGTGATGAGGTGTGTCATGTAGAAGGATTTTCTGACTACTGCGGCGATGTGATTATCAAAGGAGAGACTACTGTCCACCTGACTCACGAGGTCTCTTATCACACCTTCAGCTTTAAGAGGACTGCCTCCTATGTGGCAGTTCATGGGAACTTTTTACCAAAGGGAATGACAATGCACACGTTTTGCTCTTTGTTTGACAAGTGGCTAATTAGCTGTAGAGAAAGTAAAAGCAGTGGGAATCCTGTGTGTGTGTGTGTGGGGGGGGGGGTTATGTGATGAAATTGCATTGTATATGCTATGGTTTGTAGGGTAGATTTATTTCTTCTTTGAAGCTAACATTATAATGGGTTGGCCATACCCCAGGGGAGCCAGAACGATTCCTTTTGTAGGGGAAGACTTTTTCTTCCCCATAAGTACGGTATTAAATTTTCTTCTGTTTTTTCCCCCTCTGTGTGAAAATGTAATGTCAGTGTTTCGTCAAGCCAAATGCCCAGATATCTAAAGGATGTTTTAGTGTTTACAAACAAAACAACTGAAACTCAGAAAGAAAAAAAGGCAAACGCTGCTCGCCACGCTTTATTATAATGAAATGTTACAAACTTGTCCAACGCTTTTCGTCTAACTCGATGGTTAGACTTCCTCAGATAAACTGGCAAACATTGATTAGATGAAAAACACTTGTTTAAATAGCAAGTCTTCACTGTGAAGCCCGCCAATATTCAAGCCAGTGATAAATTTTCTTAAAGTGATACGACTGTTTTAATTTATAAAATCAGTGCTATATGTAAATGTTCACTAAGATAAAGAGTTGATGCTAAATTTAAACCTTTTAGTTGATACCTAAAATCTATTCTTATTATGTTAAAAAATACTTTAATTTACATATTAAAAAATGAATAATTATTAAAACATAAAATATCCATCAAATGTTAACGCGTAGTATTTAAACAAGAAAGCGGTCCATTTTTCGGTCAAACAGTGATGTGCATAAATTTAAAAATTAAATTAATAAACCTTTTATTTGTTAAATAGTGTTCTGTTTATGAGAACAAAACTTTTTTACAATGCAATTCAATAGGTTATTTGAATCATATAAAATTATATTAATTAAAAAAACAATATTAATTTAATTTTAACGATGATTTGTTTAACTTTGTGTTACCATCATTTAATCAAATATAAATTCAAAATAGATCAAAATAAGCTCCTTGTGTACTGGACCTAATTTAGATATTAGTGAATGGTCATCGTTGAGGATGTTCCAATTCTTCAGTATAATTTCTTTAATGCTAACAAAATCTAAAGAGAATCTTAATATGCATGCCAAATTATAATCTTCAGTATTAGATCGCCCTCTTGATATGGTTTGCGAAAGTTCCATAAATTGGACTCCATCTTTTGGAGAACTAAAATCTTTTTGCTTTAATATAGGTTTAAAGTATCCATTTGATCTTTTTATTTTATCCTCTTCTATTATGGGATCGAAAAAGCATTGAGGGTATTGTCTATTGAGGAACATTTGTTTTAATTCTAAGCATTCCTGCTCAAAATTTACGTCTGTTGTAATCATTCGTGCAGCTCTGATGAGCTGACCCTTGACCACCGATTTTTTCTGATGCATAGGATGTGCGTTAGAGAAGTGCAAAAACTTATTAGAATAGGTTGGTTTTCTGAAGATGTTTGCTTCATACACTTTTTGTACCCTATTCTTACTCAGCTTTACATCTAAATAAGAAATAGATTCTTCATTATAGGTATGGGTAAATCCTAAAAATTCTGTACTCTCATTAAACATATTCATGATATCTACTGCCTATTTTTCATCTCCTTGAAAAATTATAATGATGTTATCTATGAATCTAGCATAGAAAATTATTATGCCATTGAGAAAATCATTATTAAATACAAAATTTTTCTCCCAATAGGACATCACTAGATTAGCGTAACTTGATCCACACGGGGATCACATCGCGATAAGGTCATATGGAAGAAAGGTTCTAATTTTAAAGATATATTTCAAAAACACAACAATGCTAACCCTTTAGCCCTCAATAGAGGAATGGGACAATGTGGAAATTGTCCATATTGCCATTACATGATTCCAGGCATAATAACAGACATCAATGGAATCAAAATTCACATTAAAGGAAAATTTAATTGCAACTCTAAAGGAATTGTCTATTTAGCTACTTGCCAGGGGTGTCCTTGCTTTTATATAGGAAAGACGGAGCGAAGACTAAGGGACAGAGTGTATGAGCATTTGAGAAGCATCAACTTGCACAAGGAAGATAATGCCTTAGCGCGGCACGTCATGGAATATCCTGATCATAAATTTTGTTTCAAAGTAATCCATCAAATCAAGCAAGGAATTAGAGGGGGCCCACACAATCTATTGTTGGAGAAATGTGAACTGTTATGGCAGATTAAGCTTAATGCTTTTATTTACCCAGGCTTCAATGAGAAATGTTCACTTATGTGCCTGTTAAAATTAAGAAGTTTAGAGAGGTAATCAATAGGTTGTTTAATTAAATAACAGAATAATTTGAAATCTAACAACCGACTGGAGGAATTAGTTGTGTATATATATATATATATATATATATATATATATATATATATATATATACAAAATATATAAAAAATTAATCTTGAATAATATTCAGATACCTCAATTATTATTATTATTTTTGAATATAGAAGAATTTAATATAAATAAGTTGAATAATTACATAACCTCTGCTATCAGGAGCTTATTTTGATCTATTTTGAATTTATATTTGATTAAATGATGGCAACACAAAGTTAAACAAATCATCGTTAAAATTCATTAAATTAATATTGTTTTTTAATTAATATAATTTTGTATGATTCAAATAACTTATTGAATTGCATTGTAAAAAAGTTTTGTTCTCTTAAACAGAACACTATTTAACAAATAAAAGGTTTTAAATTTATGCACATCACTGTTTGACCCAAAAATGGATCGCTTTCTTGTTTAAATACTACGCATTAACATTTGATGGATATTTTATGTTTTAATATTTATTCATTTTTAATATGTAAATTAAAGTATTTTTTAACATAATAAGAATAGATTTTAGGTATCAACTAAAAGGTTTAAATTTAGCATCAACTCTTTATCTTAGTGAACATTTACTTATAGCGCTGATTTTATAAATTAAAACAGTCATATCACTTTAAGAAAATTTATCACTGGCTTGAATATTGGCGGGCTTCACAGTGAAGACTTGCTATTTAAACAAGTTTTTTTCATCTAATCAATGTTTGCCAGTTTAGCTGAGGAAGTCTAACCATCGAGTTAGACGAAAAGCGTTGGACAAGTTTGTAACATTTCATTATAATAAAGTGTGGCGAGCAGCATTTGCCTAAGCAGATTTTTTCTTTCTGATATTTTAGTGTTTCTTTAGCTGCTGTTAATGCATTTTATGTTGAGAGAGTATGGAGGATTGATACGTTTGTGAGTACCTAAAAGCATACTTTCAATTCTGGTAGGGATTGATTAACCATTCATTTAAAGAGTATTTGTAAGGCTACATTTGTCTTTTCTGAGTGGAAGAAAATGCTGTTCAGGCCATGTATGCTAGAAGAATTGCAAAATGTTGTAAAGAGTATCACTAACTGAATAGCACCAGGAAATGATAGCTTTCCAGGAGAATTATGGAAGCTGATAGAGACTGATTACAGCAGTCCTGGTTAAAATACTTGAATGAAGTAAACTCCATAAAGATTATACCAAATTACTGGAAATAAGCAGCACTTTGTGATCCTTTAAGGGTGGCAGAGATATTAATCTGACATACTTCTATAGGCCTGTATTTGCACTAAATTATGATTAAATGTCCTCAGCTGTTCTTTAGGCTAACAATTACATAAACTGATTTTCAACTCATACATGGTGAACAGTGTAGATTTTTATGGGGCGTGATGGCAAACCTTTGACAACATTATAAAAATTATGTGAATTATACAAGATGCCCAAGAAACAGGAAAATTATTAATGACACTAAGTCTGGATGCAGAAAAAAACACTTGCTGGAGCAGAGTGGACCCTGTTGTCTGCAGTAACAATAAGTCTCAACACAGATTTATTCAGCTTTTAAGTAATATTTCCCAAGGGTCCACAGCCAATGTCAAAATAAAGGTAAGACTGTTGAAGTCATTTAATCTAACATAACGCATTCAGCATTAATATCCATAGTCCCTGTCTTTTCGTGATTTCCTTAAAACCAGTGGCTCAGTAGAGTAGATAGCCATCAATTAGATGATACACCAGGGGTATGAATTCAGTAAAAATATCCCTTTCTGCTAATATTATGGTTACCCTGACATACCTGCAGTGAGATATGAAGAAACTCTTTACCATACTGGTACTCTGTCAGGTTACAAAATAAATCCCACAAAGTATCAAACAGCATTGGTTAACTTGTCCCAATGAAAGCTAAAATACTTAAGGTGTCGATTAAAGGTTCAGCAGATAATTTGAAAGAAGTCTCTCTTATAAAAAGTAAAACAGATGTTTTCACTTAGAAGATATTACCAACAGAAGGAGATCAAAGTGTAGATAGTAAAATGTTTGTAATCTCACAAATTACCTACATGGCACAAGCCTTTCTTGCTCTTCTTTTTACAAAGGAATGGAGGAGGTGGGATCCACAGACAAAAAGCTTGTCAGACAAAATATTTAATAGTATATTTTGATTTTGTATCTAAACATTAACTGACACTCTGGAAAAAATTGATTTTATCAAATAAAAGGAAATTTAAGAACATGGATATATTTGATAGTGAGTCATTTCAGAGCACTAGCCAAATTCCCAGGAAAGAACATGATGGAGTAATTTCATACTTGATTTAGACTCTGTCTCTTGAATAAATGAATGAATGAATGAATACACTTCTAGTAACCAAATAAACAAATATTTATATAGATATAAGCAGGGTGACATAGGAAACAAAAATATATTTTAGCATTACCATTAGGGAAGGAGAATTTTAAGATCCTTGCACCCATAGCCGGCCTTATGCATAGGCTAACTAGGTAGCTGCCTGTCCACTCTGGCAGGGGCACTTTTCCAGTATTTATTTGGTTTTTGTAGTAAATAAATGTTTTTTTAATGCACTGATTGAATGGAGGAAAAATTGAACAGTAAAACAAACTGTGAGGTCAAACGAAGAAAAAAGTTATCTGGATGGTGTAGGTAGGCCAAGATGGGGGCATCAGGGGGTGTTGGGGAGGTGCTGTGGAACCCTTTTCCCTAGGCCACCAGTTGACCAAAGGCTGGCCCTGCTTGCACCAGTGTCAAAATGCAGGGCAGATACTTGATTAGGAAGACGCTAAAATTACAGGATTGAAATGTATATAATATTTTATTAAAGTAGTGTAAAAAGAAATAACTGGGTGCCGAGAAGGGTGGAGACTGGGCACAGATGGGGAACTGGATAACAGCAAACAGAAATGGTGCACAAACTAATAAGTGACTCAAAAGTGAAATATATAATATCTTATCTTGTTTAGGGTAAATATCCCATAGTACTTCAGATAGCCAGACCTGGAGCCAGCAATTGGATTTTCTAGGCATTAGTGAGTACTGCAGTGTGATATGTTCACTAAAATTACATTGTTAGGTCTAAGCGTTTTCAATATTTTCCATGGATGTGACTCTACTTTTATTTTTTATACTCCAGCTAAATTGCAGAGTTTGTTTCCGGAAACTTCTGGTTCTTGCTAGAGAAGTAGGAGTTGTGAGAGAGGAAGTTGGACATATATGTGTGGGGATAGCCCACAATTAAGTGCTATAGGTTACAATTTTATCATCTGGTAATACAGATTCTTAGGCATGTTCTTAGGGTGCTTTATTTTATGGGGATTACTATCAATCAAGAGATCCCATGCTATAAAAGCAGTTATTGGCACTGATAATGTAGGGAGCTAAAAAAAATGATTCCAAGGCATGTGCAGTCTGGAAAACAATCAACAGCATAGGAACTGTCATACTTAATAGCACAGATAGCAGAAATGGAAGACATTACTATCTAGATCAGAACAAAACAAGGATTCCTAAACCATGGATACTCTGGTTTATATGGGTCTATATTAGATCACTGAATGCTTAAATAAGAGAATGGTGATTAATCGACCCTATGTAAGTGAAAGCTTACAAATTCGAACTGTCAGAACAGCGATTTTTTTTCCTAGGGAAAAAAATCGCTGTTCCAACAAAAAAATAAAAAATAAAATACTTTAAACATTACATTAAGTGGAGGGCTGGGCCCCCACACCCCCTACTTAAATATACCAACTCCAAGACCGCATTACAGTGCCGCAAATGGCAAAGTAATGAAGCGGCCAAGTGAATTCTTTCTCAGGGAAAGAATTCACTTAAAAGCCACTTCAATATTTTGCCATTTCAGGTTTTTATTTATTTATTTTATTTATTTTTTTTATTTTACATTTGTTGACCGGGCTAGTCCAGCTGGATAATTTCCATTTTCAGTGGAGGCCCGGGGAGAAAAGCTCCTCAGATTAAAACAAGGCTATAGAAATTAAACAATTACAGTAAAAGCCTGAGACACAGACAGTGAGCAACAATGGATACATATTAGTTTAGATCAAGTAATAAAAAACACATAGTGCTATCTACGTATTGAGAAAGGCATTAATTCTTTACAGTACAATTATGTTAGGATGGGGTAATTACATATTTTAAAATGTATGTACATACTTATAAAAGATAATGTTTGTCCCTCTTTTTTTTTTTTTTTTTTTTTTTTTTGAGAACAGTCGTAACAGTGCAGTCATTGAGACATTTGTGATCCACAGAGAAAGATTGCAGTTTTGACATAAGGAATTATGATAGTAGAATGAAGATAGTAGATTAGTCTGGATTGGTACAAGAGCAGAGCCAGAAGTTGTTCAGATGTAAAAGAAGTTGTTTTTTAAAAAGATGAAAGGAGCTGAGAGAGGTAATGTGTGAGGGGAGGTTATTCCATATTTTGCCTACTGAGTTGGAGAAAAGGCAGTTACCTGCAGAATTTGTAATTCTAGTTGTGTTGATTTGTAGCTTTTCGGCGGAGCGCAGCTGTTTCAAGTTATTATAGGGGGTCAAGAGGTTACTAAGAGCAGGTGTCTTTGAAGGTTGATATAGAATATTATGCGTTATTAAGAGTTGTTGATAGATAAGTTTATTAGGAAGTTCCAACCAGTGTAAGTGTTTTAAGTTTATACAGTGGTGAGTTCTATACTGGGATGCTGTGGCAAAACGAGCTATATTGTGGTAGGATGTAGTCAGTTTCCTAAGGTTGCTTTTAGAGAGGTTAGTGTAAATAGAGGAAGCATACAGTAGGGTAGAGATAAGATGTCATTGTGCTAAGGTGGTCCGTGTTTCAGGTGTAAGGAAGGGTTTAATTCTATACAGTGACCCAATCTTTTTATTAACTGCTTTTATAGTGTTATTGATGTGATAATCATAGCTAAGATGATTATCAATAGTAACACCAAGCAGTTTGGTAGTAGAGTCGGGGGAGATGAGGGAATTATCACTTGCAGTAATAGTAAAGTTTAGTTGAGAAGATTTGTGGGTAGGTGAGAATAGTAATAGTTTTGTTTTCTTAGGGTTGAGGAGAAGACATCTTTTTGAGAACCACTGTTCGACGGTAGAAAATGTAGATTGTATTAGTGACTGGAGTTCAGATTGAGTGGAAGCTGTGCAAATAATGGTGGAATCATCTGCATATTGTATACAGGTAGTGTTTTGGATAGATGATTGGAGATCATTAATAAAGATAGAGAATAAGAGTGGGCCTAGTATAGATCCTTGAGGTACTCCTAAAGAGATAGGTAGTAGAGCAGATAGAGAATTTTTCCATAGTACTGCTTGTTGTCGGTTTTCAAGATAGGATGAGAACCAGGTTAAGGAAGAGAAATCCAAGGCAAGGGATTTTAATATATGTAGAAGAAGTGTATGGTTGACCATGTCGAAGGCTTTTGACAGGACTAGGAAAAGAGAAGAGGTTAGTTTGTTGTTGTTACGGTTACAGTTGATGGTGTTGGTAAAAGAAAGTAGTGCAGTGGTAGTACTATGTGAAGGTCTAAATCCATGTTGAGTGTTAGCTAGTAGGTTGTTATGAAGGAGATGGTTAAGTAGTTGTTTATGTATACATTTTTCCATGATTTTAGCTAGTGGAGATAATAGTGCTATAGGGCGAAAGTTAGAAAGGTCAGTGGATTTACCTCCTTTGTGTAAGGGTATGATATGTGATATCTTCCAGATTGTTGGAAAAGTACTTTCTTTTATGGATCTGTTTATTAGGATAGAAACAGGGTAGGCAATAGATTTAGCTGCTACTTGAAGGAATTCAGCAGGAAGTTTATCTGCTGAGGGGGTAGTGGGTTTAAGTTTTATAAAAGAGATTGCATGTAGGAGGTAGGTATGGGTTGAAGTTGAAGGGGAAGAAGGGAGTTGTTGATGTTACATAAGAGCAGTTGGGAAGCATCAGGAGATAGGTGGTTAGCTAGACTTTGTATCGAAGTAGTAAAGAAGGTATTGAAGTTATTGGCTATTAAAGAGGGATTATCAGGGTCTAAATTCTGTGGGTTGGGTGTAACTACTTTGCCTGGGGTAAGTAGATTATTGATAGTAGACCAGAACTTTTTTGGTTCTTTTTTGGTGGATTGCTGAAGTTCAAAGTAATAATTCTTTTTATCAGAAAGGATGGCTTTTTTGGTATTGTTTCTGAGCTCTCTAAAGGTTTGATGATCTGTTGGGTTTCTAGAGGAGCGCCATTTTTCCAAGATTTATTTCTCAGTCTAATTTTTGTTTAGTATTAGAGGTTAGCCAAGGTGCTGTTTTGGTCTTGTTCTAATGAAAGCTAAAATACTTGGGCATGTCGATTAAAGATTGCAGATAATTTGAAAGAAGTCTCTCTTATAAAAGTAAAACAGATGTTTTAGAAGATATTACCAACAGAAGGAGATCAAAGTGTAGAGAGTAAAATGTTTGTAATCTGTTCATGGCACACCTTTTTCTTGCTTCTTTTTACAAAAGGATGGAGGAGGGTGGATCCACAGACAAAAGCTTGTCAGACAAAATATTTAATAGTATATTTTGATTTGGATATATTTGATAGTGAGTCATGAAAGAACATGATGGAGTAAATTCATACTTGATTTAGACTCTGTCTCTTGAATAAATGAATGAATGAATGAATACACTCTAGTAACCAAATAAACAAATATTTATATAGATATAAGCAGGGTGACATAGATATATTTTAGCATTACCATTAGGGAAGGAGAATTTTAAGATTCTTGCACCCATAGCCTATGCATAGGCTAACTAGGTAGCTAGGGCACTTTTCCAATTTGGTTTTGTAGTGAGGTCAAACGAAGGTTATCTGGATGGTGTAGGTAGGCCAAGATGGGGGCATCAGGGTGTTGGGGAGGTGCTGTGGAACCAGTTGACCAAAGGTGGCCTGCTTGCACCAGTCCAAAAATGCGGGGCAGATACTTGATTAGGAAGTTAAAATTACAGGTATTTTATTAAAGTAGTTTATCTTGTTTAGGGTAAATATCCCATAGTACTTCAGATAGCCATAGAGCAATTGGATTTTCTAGGCATTAGTGAGTACTGCAGTGTGATATGTTCACTAAAATTACATTGTTAGGTCTAAGCGTTTTCAATATTTTCCATGGATGTGACTCTACTTTTATTTTTTATATTCCAGCTAAATTGCAGAGTTTGTTTCAAGAAACTTGGTTCTTCTAGAGAAGTAGGAGTTGTGAGAGAGGAAGTTGGACATATATGTGTATAGCTTAAGTGCTATAGTGTTACAATTTTATCATCTGGTAATACAGATTCTTAGGCATGTTCTTAGGGTGCTTTATTTTATGGGGATTACTATCAATCAAGAGATATGCTATCAGTTATTGGCACTGATAATGTAAGCTAAAAAATGATTCCAAGACATGTGCAGTCTGGAAAACAATCAATGTCATACAGATAGCAGAAATGGAAGACATTACTATCTAGATCAGAACAAAACAAGGATTCCTAAACCATGGATACTCTGGTTTATATGGGTCTATATTAGATCACTGAATGCTTAAATAAGAGAATGGTGATTAATGACCCTATGTAAATGTCAGAACAGCTTTTTTTTTAGGGAAAAAAAAAAGTTCCAAAACAAAAAATAAAAAATAAAATAAAATACTGGATGAAAAGAGAAAGGTTTGATATGATTCTTGTGTCTCAGGGAAAGTAGTAGCTTGAGGGCCACTTCAATATGTCACCATCTAGAAGTTCAACCAAGACGAATTTAAAAGAATGCATCTTTGGTCTTCTAATAGAGAACCGGTTTATATATCTTGATGCGATTATTTGGGTATGATCTAAGAATATGGACTCTATCTTGACTCTTTTCCTCCCTCCCTCATTTATATAACCAGATGATTAATTACAATGATAATATAAGAATCTAGGATTATTGTGACAAGTGTGAAAATGGACTTGAATACTGATAAAGTTGCAAGGTATGGTAAGGTTATTCATTTATTATAAGTCTGTTACTCAAAAATAAATCAGTGCAGATTTCAATTTATGTGTATACATTTTATTTAGAATGCTCACTGCAGTATTGTACAGTCCCTGATGAGGACAATGTGCACATTTGTAAGAGCCTGAATAAAAGTTTATTTTTCCATTATGCTCTGTTTTTGAAAGTAAAGTCAGAGTAGAGGTATGATATCGGCATTGTAACATTTTCTTGGCACACCATGAAGAGATCAAGATGAGAAGGAAGGACAGAGGCTGAGGTGGGAATGTGGTAAAACAGGAAGGAGAACAATTCAAAGTCAACTTAGGGAAACACTTTTTCACTAAGACAGTGACAGGATCCTGGAACATAGCACAGAATAAATGACAGATTTCATGTCAATGGAATGGCAAAATGATGCCTGGGATTGAGTAAATGATTGGATATGGATAGAAGCACAGAAGGTAGAGTTGCATAAGAGATTACCTGTAACATATGAGCATGCCTATACCTGTAATGTATGAGCATGCCATGTAGGCCATAAACTTTCCTCCATCAGCATATTCGCATGCTGTATACTCTGTGGGAAGCATGAAATAATGCAGCAAGAAACATAAAACTATCAGATGGCTAATGTAACAAATTCATATTAACAATGCAAAACTGTGCACAGTAACCTGCAAATTTTACTGCACTGTCAAGAAATATTGATAATGCTAAACTGTGCAAGTTATTTTGGCAAGTACCTGGGTACACAATAGCACTTAATTGCAGAAATAATGGGCATTTCAAGTCATTGAATCTCTGTATGTGCAGTAGTGAAATTTATGTTGTCAAAGTTGCTTACTCTGTTTGGTTCCTGACTGGAATGCCTTTCAGACTTAGCATATCGTTTTTGTACTGATGGGTTTTTCACTAGGGGCTCAGTTTTCTTTCCACATTCCATGCATGTAGGTAGATGATCTCCTTATAGACTCTTACATTCAGAGATACTTACTATGCAATTGATCTGTAAGAATCTTAAGAAGCCTAGCCTTACATTCTCAAGGTCATTTTAGCCCTTATATTTGCCTTAAGTATCCCTTACTATAAAACAGACACAGTTCTGTAGAAAATGGAAATGCACATCCCTTTGAATTGATACATTTCAGCCTTTGTGCCGATTTGGATATGTTCTAATGGAGAATCCTTTGCAGTCAGCAAAAACAGCACCAGCCCGAGATGATAATATGAAGTTTAGAGATGTGACTAGTGCTAACTCGACAGTTAGGACACATTTGCAATTATCATCTTCTATCTCTGCGACAATATGTTCAAATATTACTCCTGTCATTCTTTTATAGTGACAAGAAAGATGTTGATAATATTAATTCTATGATGGGAACTGTCTGTCAAGTAAGATAGTGTTTGCACATCTTTAACTGGGGAAGTTAACCATATGTTGGCAACTAATTTCACTGTCCGCTCTGTTTCTGGAGATTTAACAAGTAGAATGGATCTGTGCACATCTCTCCATGAAAATTCCATTTCAGAAGTTCCATTATATAAATTCTGCACTTAAGTTTATTACAGACTAATGTAACATAGTGACAGCCACAAATAGTAACACAATAAGTGAAGGGAAAGCACCAAGACATGATCAAATTTGTAATCAAGCTGGAGGGAGTTCTGCTCATTTCAGCTTAACAGGTGTTCATGTACAACAAGCTGAACAAATTAGATCTGTTATTTTGCAAGACATAAACACTTCAGCTAAATTGTTTAGTAAAACATTAACATTATACATAGATAAGGCTGATGGCATTTGTTGGAAGGTATGGCTGCCGTGGAATCTCCCCCTGGTGGTGGCAATTCAGGGGGATATTTCAATAATAAATTACTGAAATTGAACAAAACAGAACAGAACTTGATGTTGCCAGAAAGTTCCAGTTTCTCCAACTTAAGTCCGAGAAGCATCAAGTTAGTATTGGAGGAATATAGAAGAGTGGATCATCCCTATTTCATGTATAATTCACAAAACAGGTCAGAAACAAATTTCAGATGTTGAAACTTGTTTAAACTAATTTTATTCACAAAATATGAAATGAAGCATACAGAACGTTTTAAATGATATTTGAATAAACCGATATGTCAGATATTGATACAAATATTTGAATTACTATGGAAAATTATTTATTTAACATTTATTATCCAGGATGGTCCGACTGGGCAAATCCCTTTTTCAGTGGAGGCCCGGGGAGAAAAGCTCCACATTACAACAATAAGAATACTAATGTGATAAATTACATGACAAATATTTGACAATATAAGCAGTAATAGTAAAATATACCTTATAAGTAAAAGTAAATAAGAAAGAGACAGAGAAGGAAGATAACAGTAACAGAAGGGGAAGGAAGAAAGAAGGAAGTCAAGTTATAAAGTCCAAATTGCATAAAATGAAGAAAATAAGATGAAACAACTGCATTTTCACTAAGGACATATTTTTCATATTAATTAAAGATATCTGAGTTATCAGAAGTGTATAAAGGGTTTGCATGTTTGTGCAGTATTGCAGTACAGTTGCTTCATAAAATACAGCCATTTCAGAGCATATTTCGCAAAGTAAAGTATTTTGAAGAGTTTAATGTGCATTTGAATGTTGTTACAAGCTCACAGCAGTTTGTTCATACATAATTACAAGGGACATATTTTCAGTGTGTTTGTGCATACTTTGTGGGCATGGCAGACAAATTTCGAAAACCCAGTGCACTTGTGTTTGACAATAATATTGCAGAGAGCTGGAGAGTGTTTGAGAAAGAGTATGATATTTTCATACAGGCTGCAATTTCTGATAAAGATAACTGTACAAAGGCATTTATTGTGCTTAATTTAGCTGGGTCAGAAGCCATAGAAATGGAACGTTTGTTTGTGTATGTACCTGCTGTATATGCAGGAGAAGTGGAAACCCATCTTATTGTTGTACCAGCTGAGTCAAGGGTGGACCCTGAGTGCTTAAAACATAAATTTAGAGAAATGTGTAACCCCCAGATAAATGTTACAATGGAAAGGCACTTATTTTATACAAGGGAACAAAGCCTGGTGAAATGTTTGCAGCATATATAACTGACTTGAGAAATAAGGCTAAAAAGTCCAAATTTGGTGACTTAAAGGATGAGTTGATAAAAGAGAGACTTGTGTGTGGTATTAAAGATGATGCTGTGAGAAAGATTTTACTTTGTGACAGTGATTGAACTTTGAATAAGGCCACTAGGATTTGTCAGATATATGAGCTCACAGAAAAGCACACAGATATGCTTACAAATGAGAATAGCTCTAGAAGGCATAGTGACAAAGCTCATGTTGACAGTATGCAGCAAGTGGTTAAAAGAAACAGGCCCAAGCACATGACAGTAACTGTAGTACCTGCAGTACCCACTGATAAACCCTAGAGCTTTCCAACAAATACCAAAGTCCACACAGTCTCAGTGAAGCAGAAGAGTGAGTCCACAAACAGGCATAAGAGTGAGGGTACGTGCTTACCTAGTTTCATTGCCAACTGTTGCAATTGTGGAAATCATGAATCAAAAAGGGAAAAATGTTTAGCTTTTGGTCAGCAATGCCACAAATGCAATAAATGGAATCATTTCAAAAGGTTTTGTAAATCAAAAGGCCCACATTCTTTCATTAAGACAGAATATTTTAAGAAACAATCAGTTAGAGAGCTGCAACCCTCCTCTTTATGTTGATGGTGTGTTAGTGTGAAACAGCCAGTGCAGTAGATTTATGGGCAAAGAATGAAGTATTTTGTACTGTTTGGATAAATGGAAAACTCACAGAGCTCAAAGTTGACACAGGTTCCAAGTGCAACGTTATGTCAGAAGCAACATTTGCTAGAGTGTGTCATGGGGAGAGTCTTGATTTGGCAAAGTGTGCGAAGCTTACTGCTTATGGTGGAGAAGAAATTCAGACTGAAGCCTCAAGCAGAACTTTCATGTTGCTCCCAGCAGAGTGGGAGTTGTTATGACTTGTTATTTTATGTGGTCAAGAGGCACTTCCAGTCATAGTTAGGGCTCAGAGACAGTTTGAAAATGGGACGGCTTTCATTTAATAAGGAAGTCCAACAAGTTAGCTTGAAAGACTACCTATGCTGATCTCTTCGAAGGCAAACTAGGAAAGCTTCCATTTGTGTACTCTATGAAGGTAAACCCAGATATCAGTCCAGTTATCAGGCCAGCTCGAAAAGTTCCAAAAGCCATGCAGGACAGAGTCAAAGCCAAGCTAGATAAAATGGTGTGACAAGGTGTGATTTGTCTAGTTGATATACCAACTGAATGGGTATCTTCCATGGTGGTAGCTCAAAAGAAAAGCTAAGATGACATCAGAATATGTATTGATCCACTAGATTTGAACAAATCACTAAAAAGACCTCATCATTCAATGGGCACAGTTGAACTAGTTGCAGCTCTGATGCCAAATGCCACTTTTTTTTTTCTATCTTAGATGCAAAGAGTTCATTTTGGCAAATTCAGCTTGACAAGAAATTCTCATTGCTACCTACATGCACTACTCCATTTGGAAGGTACAGATTTTTGAGAAGAATGCCATTTGGGATAAATTCTGCAAACGAAGTCTTTCAACATGCAATGCAGCAACTTTTTTCTAGGTATCCTTGTGCTGTTATAGTACATGGCATACTGGTATGAGGTCATGAAGAAGCAGAACATAACAAAAACCTCAGAAAAGGTCTGGAAAGAGCACAACAAGTGAATCTTAAGCTCAATCCACAGAAATGCAAATTTAGGCTACAAGAGTTTACTTATGTTAGTCATTTATTTACTAGTGCAGGCCTATGATCAGACCCTTCAAAGCAAACAGCCATTCTCAAGATGCCAGCTCCAATGTTCAACCCCTGCAACATTTACTTGGCATGGTAAACTATCTAGGCAAGTTCATTCCAGACTTGAGCCAACTTTCAGCACCACTCAGTGAGCTGGCATGTAAATATATACCTTGGTCTTGGTTAGAGCAACACCAAAGAGCATCTAATGTCTTGAAACAGAAAATTGCTAATCCGCCATCTCTCATTTACTGTGATGTTCACAAACCAATTACTCTTTCATGTGATGCTTCAAAATTTGGTCTTGGTACAGTCATTCTACAAGAGGGTCAACCTGTTGCCTATACATCAAGGACTCTTACCCAAACTGAAATGCAGTATGCCCAGGTCAAGAAAGAGCTTTTGGCAATTGTGTTTGCATGTTCAAAGCTCCATGATTATGCTTATGGTAGATCTATCCAGATTGAAACAGACCATCAACCTCTAGTCATTATCTTGAGAAAGCCTATGCATTCAGCTCCATCCAGATTGCAATGCATGACGCTGAGATTGCAACAGTATAATTTTACTTTTGTCTACAAGAAAGGCAAACTTCTTTATCTTGCTGATACATTATCCGGATTGCCCAGAAACACCACTGAACAGCATAAGTATGAGAATCTTGATTTTGAAGTCATGGAAGTGAGAAATTTTTATTCCACATGTCTTGATGAGTTGAGAGGTCACACAGTCACAGTTCCGGTTTTACAAAGGCTCAACCACTTTATCAATCATTCATGGCCATCAAAGCAATCTGGTTTACCTCAAGAAGTACAACATTATTTTCTACACAGAGTTGAGATTTTGTCTGACAATGGTATCATTATGAAAGGTCTGAAAGTAATTGTTCTGAAGTCCTGGCATAAAGAGTACATTACTATCTTGCATCGTGGTCACCAAGGAACTGACTCTACCAAAAGAAGGGTGAGAGGACTAGTATTTTGGCCTTCTATGTCACAAGACATTGAGAAAGCACTTCATCTTGTTCTGTGTGTAATAGTACAAAGCCACACCAACAGAAGGAACCACTTCAGTTAAACCAGGTTCCGGAACTATCTTGGACGACAGTAGCTACTGACATTTTCGAGTTGAATGGTCAACATTATTTGGTGTTAGTAGACTCTTACTCCAATTGGTTCAAGACTGACCTACTTTCTAACCTAGCATCCAGTACTGTCATTACTAAGATGAAGTTATTTCTGACAATGGCACACAGATTACAAGCCAACAGTTCAAAAGATTTGCCAAAGAATGGGACTTTACTCATGTCATGAGTAGCCCGGTGTATCCACAGTGAAATGGTTTGGCAGAACGTGCAGTTTGAAGTGCAAAACAATTACTAGAGAAGTTAAAATAAGATAATAGTGATGTTTTCTTGAATCTCTTGAATCTCAGAAATATTCCTCATGATGAACTTTTTGGTTCACCTGCCCAGAGACTTCTGTCAAGACAAACTACAACCACATTACCAATCAGTAGTCAATTGTTGGTTTCATGTGTCAAGAACAACAGGTCAGTGAAAAACAATCTGTTGAAGAAGCATTTAACCTGCTTAACTACGATAAGACCAGCAAACCACTCAATCCATTACGAGAAGAAGAAGTGGTAAGGATGCAAACTTTCAGAGGTTATGATTGGATTGAAGTTGTGAAGAATATTTGCCTAGAGCCAAGATCATACATTATGGAATCACAAGGAGCAGAGTTTCGGTGGAATCGGAAACATTTGACACCAGTGTCCCAAGTCTAATGTCACAGCATAGAGCCTGTGAGAAAGACTCTTTATCTGAGTGAGTTGTCCGGTGTTCCAGTTTCAGAGGAAGTTCCAGAGAATATTCTCATTCCTGTGATGAATCCAGAAGTTCCTAATATGAATTGTTCACCAAAGACTGTCCCTGTTGCTGAATTTGGTTCAGATTGTTGTTCAGGCCTGCTGAATCTAGCTTTGTTTGTATAACTTGAGCACTAATCCAGGCATTCTTTAAAGTATTAAATTGTATTTATTACTACTTAGTAGTAACTTGATTAAAGTGTAGCTATCATTCTAAGTCTTTTGGATTAAGCACTTGGGCTTCAGACCAGTTGTTTTACATTAGGAAGGTTTGTGGTCTGCACTGTAGTGGCAGAACAGGTAGCTTACATCCTTCTAAGTTGGGAACTGCTGACTGAGGGCTCAGTGTCTGTTATTCTAAAAGTGTATTAATTCTGGTTTAAGCACTTGGGCTTCAGGCCAGTTGTTTTACATTAAGAAGGTTTGTGGTCTGCACTGTAGTGGCAGAACAGGTAGCTTACATCCTTCTAAGTTGGGAACTGCTGATTGAGGGCTCAGTGTCTGTTATTCTAAAAGTGTATTAATTCTGGTTTAAGCACTTGGGCTTCAGGCCAGTTATTTTACATTAAAAGGGTTCGTGGTATGCACTCTTGTGGGAAGGGAGGCTGGACTCTGCCCTTCAGAGCTGGGAATTTCTAGTTAAAGGCTTATAGTGCCTGCGTATTTGAACTGTTTCTTACTGAAATTGGTACACCTTGTTTGCTGTAGCATAGACTAGATCCAGGCCTGCTGAATCTAGCTTTGTTTGTATGCTTGTTGTTTGCTTGTTATTTCCCTGAAATGCTAATTCCACCTAAAACGTGGCTTTTCAGCGCTTATGTGGATCCCTAGTGATATCTGCATTGCTTACTGTACTTATTTCCTTGTTTCACTTGAAAGAAAGTTACTGTTTGTCATTTTTGCATTTAAATTACCTGTAACACATTGCATTTAAGTTACCTAGCACTTGCTCACTAAAGCAATTATATAACTCAGCACTAAAAAATTAAAAGCACTACACCCTCACAAACTCCCTTGAGTACCTTGTTCCCCATTGGCCCTTTTTTTCAATTATAAAGGAATTCCCAATACTATTCTAGCATGTCCAAAGGTCAGTTGTCAATCTCCTCTCCGGTCCAGCTGGTGAATCTGGGAATCTTGAGGCAATGTTACAACTGCCTCATGTACACAGACAACCCTCTCCTCCTCCCAACAAATTCCAACACATGTGAGAGATGCAACCATATAGCCATACTGGAGGCTAAGCTCTCTCAACTCAGTACTGGCGAAACCAGTCAGGAGGAGAAGGAAACCACACTCACTACAATTCCAGTCTCACACAGACCTACCACGACAGCAAACCAAACACATAAACACACAAAAACATACTCGGAGTCTCTAAATAAAAATCTGCCTAAGCAGCAGAGACCTCCAAAGCAGACACCCAAGCAACCGCTACCCCACAACAAAACAAGTGCAACACATAGCTCACAAAGCCAGTGTGCCGAACAGTCACAGCCCTTAAGGCTAAACAACATACCTGATACACTTGTAATAGGTGACTCTATCGTCAGGCACACTGACGTCCCACTCACCAGACTGAACAAGGAGAACATCACGGTGAGCTGCCTGTTGGGCCCTAGGATCCGCCACATAACACAAGCACTCAGGTCACTTCAAGGCAAGTACAAATATGACTCAGTCATTGTCTATGCTGGTGTGAATGACCTGAGACATACCTCACTGGACTACATGAAAAGAGACATAGAGGAGCTTTCTGAGCATGTAGCCCAGGCCAGTATGACCCTGACCTTGAGTAGCATCTTACCCTCACCAAGAATGATGCCACAATATGAAGACAAGATGATCAATTTCAACAATTGGCTTAAGTATTGGTGTCATTCAAAGGGGATCCAATGCCTGTCAACCTGGGATGACATGCTCGACAAGCCATGATGCTTCGCTAGGGACGGCTTGCATCTGTCACCCCTGGGCTTTCGGATATTGGCAAAGGCTCCTGCTACCCCCATTGTTCCTTTTTTAGGCAAGGCTCAAAAAACAAACCCACCTCCATAGTTATCACAAGGGATAAGAAACTAAGAGTAATGCTACTCAATGCCAGAAGTCTAAACCTCAAGATGCACGCACTCGAAACTCTCCTTTGCATGGAGAACATCGATATCTGTGCAGTAACAGAAACCTGGTTCAAGGCTCCCGAGAGTACCCCAGCACTACCAGGTTATACCTCATACCATGCTTTTTGGCCCCAAAAATTGGACCGAACCACAAAAGGAAGGGGAGTATCAATATTCGTCAAAGATACCCACACTTCCAGGTTGGTGGCACAGCACGAAGCATCAGAGACTATCCATGTGCAACTAACAGTGGGTAAAACTGCCTTCCAGTTTATAGCCTGCTACAGACCACCCTCCCAAACCCAGGAACCCTACTCAGCCTTCCTGAGAACACTGGAAAATATGAAGGTCTCTCCAAACACCATTATATTGGGCGACTTCAACTACCCAAACATAGACTGGGAGCATTACTCTAGCTCCAACACCCTAGCCCAAAGGTTCCTAGAATTTATAAACTCAAATGCTATGGAACAACTTGTTACCACTCCCACAAGAGGGGAAAACATACTGGACCTGATCATCACCAACATGGGGACTCTATGCTCCAGACCAAAAGTGTATCCCTCACTGGTAAGATCAGACCATTAACTATTCTCACTGGATATTCACATCCCGACTCCAACCCCTGCCCTTAAAACCACAGTGAAAAACTTCTCTAAAGCAAATTTCACACTCCTCAAAACCGAGGTGGAATCCTTCAAAGCCCCCGGGCCTGTGGAAAATACAGCCCAGACCGCAGAATCCTTTATAAATGCATTCTATGAAGACCTTCAGAAATGCATGGATCATGCAATCCCAAATAAAACCAAGACCCAATCCTCCAAAGGCAGACGTCCTGTCTGGTGGACCCCAGCCATAAACAAACTATACGATAGAAGGAGGAAGCTACTACATGATAGAGCAAAATCCCAAAAAGGGAAGGCATCAATGATCAGTATTAGCAAAAAACTATGGGCACTCATAAAATCGTCTAAGGCCAGCTTCGAGAGAAAAATTGCACAGGACACTAAGGATAATCACAAGGCTTTCTTTAGTTATGTTAGGAACCTGGGTGGGAATTCCCAGATATGCTCAGAATTAGTCCAAAATGACAAAAAATACACCAAACCCACAGACATTGCCAACATCCTAGCTGACAGGTTCAGCGCAAACTTCTCCCCACCCCACCAAAAGGGCAAATGTCTATCCCAGCAGAGTGCTCCCCCTTGACATCTCAGATGCTCAGGTAAGAGCTGCCCTCTCCAAAGCAAAAACACAGCATTAATGGGACCAAACGGTGTCCCGGCTGCCCTACATGAACTCCAAGAAGAGCTAAACCCAAACATAAAACTACTGTTCAATCTCAGCCTTACTACAGGATATGTACCCAAAGAGTGGCGTACAGCAACAGTGGTCCCTCTCCACAAAGGTGGTGCCTCAACAGATCCTGGAAACTATCGCCCATAAGCCTGACTAGCTTGGTCTGCAAAGCTATGGAAAGGATCATCGTGGACCTCATAAATAAAGATATTGGGGACCTACAGACACTGGATCCTACCCAGTTCGGCTTTGTTAAGGGCAGATCTTGCCTCTTAAACCTGGTTGATTTCTTTGAAACAGTCACCAAGGCCATTGACGAGGGGAAGGTAGTCCACACAGCCTACCTGGACCTCGCAAAAGCCTTCGATACAATACCCCACTCGGGCATTATAGATAAGCTCACCAGCTTAAATATAAACCACTATGTCACTAGATGGGTTGCAAACTGGCTCAAGGACAGAACCCACATGGTTAGAATTGCTGGAGCCATGTCAGACTCCAAACCAGTTACAAGTGGCATCCCACAAGGCTCAGTCCTGGGACCTCTCTTGTTCGGTATATATTTCTCGGAGGTATAAGCCAACATGGAAGGACTGTGGCTGACCAAGTTCGCAGATGACTGCAAACTGGGCGCCATAATCGACTCTCCAGCCGACACAAGCATCCTCCAAAAGGGCCTCATAGAAACAGACAACTGGTGCCAGAGCCATGGCCTCAAGCTAAATGCCAAAAAGTGTATAGTCATCCCCTTTGGCAAAAACAAAGTGCCCACAAATTACCACATAGGTGGTAATCCATTAAGTACAGAAGAAGTAATTAGGGACATGGGGACCCAAGTTGATATCAATCTCTCATTTGACAACCACGTGGCCAAAGTGGTTAGAAAAACATTTTATATAGCCCACCTAATCATGAAGGGATTCACATCTAGATCAGGGGAGGTCATCGTGCCTCTTTACTCATCCCTCATCAGGCCCATAATTGAGTACAATGCCCCTTTTGGGATGTACCTCACCAGACACCTGCAGCAACTGGAAAGACCCCAAAAGTACCTCACCAAGAGGATCAAAGGGCTCAAACAGATGCCATATGCTGCCTGGTTAAAGAAACTTCAGCTCTACTCAGTGGCATACCGCCTGCTCAGAGGCGATCTGTGCCTGACGTATAAAGCCATGTCCAACCCGGAATTAATGGACATGCTGCACCTCAGAAAATCCAAATCCCATCGAGCTACGCTCGAGAGACTTGAACCTCAGCACTGAAATAAATAGGACATGCTGGAGGGACAGATTCATAACCCAGAGGCTCCCTTCACTCTGGAATAAAATCCCAGTCCAGGTTAGGCAGAGTCCCTCATTGACTCTCTTCAAGAGGAATCTTGATGAGTGGATGGGAGATCGTAGGTTTACCCCAGGTATCACTTCTGTGTCACTGTTAGACAGAGACACAGTATACTAACCTCGAAAAAGGGCATAGCAAAATTAATTTAAAATGGGTGGCGAAAGCCAAACATACTCTGGCTAGGCTTATAAATGCCCTAGGGCAGATAGCCTAGTATGAACCTATGAACCTATGAACTTATAAGATCCGGTCCTATCTCCAGATCATGATACTTGGGAACTTAGAGGTGAACATTGTGTTGGTTTGTATTGTCTATAATAATGCATGTCTAACTCCAATGTTATTTTTACCAAGGGCAATCTTTTTAAGAGGGAGGCTGTAGATCAATGTGTGTGTATGTACCTTTAAGAAGCTATCCAAGGGCTTGCACAAGTGTATAAATACTGAACATGTGTGAGCCTGACTGCCATTTTGTAGTAAGTTGATGAAAGCATGTATGTATGTAAGGTCTGTCTGTTAAACAATTTGTTTATATTTTGTAAAGCTGCTATCCATCCTGATGTGTTTCTATGTATTAAAGCATCTAAATTAACTAGCCCACCTACTTGTCATCTACGTTAGAGAGGGACGAGTGACAAGGTTCTAAGAGGTTTGCTTCTTCTGCGACAACCTTGTGTTCCTTTTTCCCCCAGAAGAGTCAGACTTACAAGAAAGATGGCAGAAAACATCCTTGAATTGCTCCATGGAGTGGGTGAAAATTTTAGTGGAGTGAGATGTGAGAAAGTATGATGCAATAATAACTGATATCCCTATGATACAAGCAGAAATGCAAAAAGTCACTACTGATAGTGGCTTTTGTGGACAGGGGAAACAGGTGCTCACTTTGTCGGGACATGGGCAACATTCTTGACTAGGCTTATAAGGGCCTCTGGGCCAATAGCCTAGTATTGTCCTATGAACCTAAGATGAATAATTATAAAATTTAAACAAAATAAACTATTGTGGGATAAAATTGACTTTGCATCTTGTTTTTCATTGGGAATATAAACAGTTAAATTATAGAAGGAGGGGCTGACAAGAATGACGTAGTAATCTTTCAGCTACACATAGTATTTCATTTATTGCAACAGATACAAATTCAGTATATGTGGCCACTAACCAGTCTGTATATTCTAATGGTACTTTTAATAATGATGCTATGTGGGGGTCGGGTACTTCATTACAGAAGGAATTACTGGATCAGAAGATGGTCGGTCAAAAACAAGAAAGAGAGAGAGAGAGACAATGTTCCCAGAAAAAGAAAAACCTCAAAGAAACAGTGAAAGTGATTTATAGACAATTATGTATCCACCAACATGCTGATGTTAAAATAGTTAGTAATGCATTGGATGAGGTTAAAAATAACAGCTTACAGGGTGTTAATTTGTCAAATGTTCATTTAACTGAAGTTCATTATTGAGTGTTAACAAAAACACCAACCTGTGTCACTACAGTGTTACCCAAAAGTGAAGGATTATTATTGATTTATATATATTTTGTTTTTACATAAGATTGAGCTATGTTTATATAATTCTGTAACTAACAGGAATATTGAAGCCTCTGAGACGTCCTCTTTGGATAAAAATTTGTTTCTATCTTTTGTAGAAATGTCTGATTCATCGTTTATTTATTTTATTTTGACATTTGTTAACCGGGTATGTCTGACTGAGCGATAGCCCATTTTCAGTGAGGCCCAGGGGGAAAAGCCCCATACAGAAATAATTTCAAAGACACATTCAAAAAAATGTCTGTGAATAGAGGATAACAGAATTTGCAGGATATTTTAAATACATAGAATACAGCTTAGAAGTTTCAGTAAATATATATATATATATAAGTTATTAGAGCAAAGTAGTTAAATAAGAGGTGGGACTCAGTAGATTGGGAAGAAGAAGCCAAGGGTAGTAGTAGGGGATTAAGTTAGCCATAGAAGAAAGAGGAACCAATGTGTACAGAAGTTCGAGTCTGAAGTCAGGGAAATAGAGAGGGAAGTAGAGAACATTAGATGAGTACAGTCAGAAGATGTAATTAATAGACAAAATCAGTTAGTAGCTGAAGAACATTATGATGGGTTTTGGCATGAACAGATCCATGAGTTTTGTATTGTTTCTTTTAATACTTTTTTGAAGACATGAGTATAGGGAAGATTTTTAATGTTTAGTGGGAGCTTGTTCCAGGCTAGGGCAACTGAATTAATTCTTTAAATGGTGTTTCTTCTTTCTCTGTTTTAGAGGATTTGAATAATACTGTGGCTGATATACCAGGTTTAAATACATATGAATGATTTAAAATAAGATCTACTTTTTGTCCTAACATTAAAAACTATTTTCTAGAAGTATTTGAAACATTAGTTATGAAAGAAGTAACTTTGTTATTCGAAGTAGATTGTACTCCTATTTATAGTCTGACAGAAGAAGAGTGGATATTATGGATACATGAAAATCATATTATTATCAAAAAGGCAGATAAATGGGGCAATTGGGTTATTATGGATGCAAAACTTGTATAAGGAATTATGCCTTGAAAGTTACTCTCTCAGGCTTATCAAAAATCATATTGTGATCCAAAAGAGAGCTACGTGTCTGAATTTCAGGTGGTAATTAATGTGTGTTTTAATATGGGGATGGTGACAAAACAACAAGTACATGTTTTGACACAATTATACCAGTAAACATAGTTTATATGATCTACCAAAAATATGCAAGTCCCCTTTATACATGGGTAATGGTTCAATTATTGGACAAATATTTTCAGCCTGTAGTGGTTAGGGGTGAGTCATATAACAAGGGCACTTTTGATGTTTAGAAAAACTAAATAAAATGGAGGTTTGACAGGGGGCCTTTGCACTTTAGCTGTATATTGCTCTCAACCTCTAAGCACAGGAAATCTGGACAAAGCCAAAAACAATAGGGGTCAAAGGTCCAAAAAAGGGACACATTTTAACTATTGCTCTTTTAGCCTTAAAAAGTTGCTACAGTAAAAGGTTTTGGGCTAGAATGCATTTTCTCAAAGATATGAAGTCTAAAACTTAAATGATTGTCATTATTTATTGACTTAAATCCTTATGATTTGCCACAAAGCACAAATTGTAAGAGGACAAGACCAAAAATATGAAGAAAAAATGTGGCCATTCTGTGAAAATCTTGAAAGCTGAAAGGTATACACCTAAACTAGACAATGATACATACATTTTTATACAAAACTCAAAGACTCATTTCATATTTCCTCCAGAATTCAATGGAGTATTAGTAAAGTACTGTAATAATTCACACATGTAGGCGTATAACAGTTAAAATGGGAAAGACAAAAAAAAGAAAAATGTTTACAGAGACTATATGACATTTGTGTTTATTAGTGGAAGACATTCAAATATAGATAAACACACTCTTTCAGTAATAGCTGAGGAAGGAATACAGATCACTTGCCAACAAGAGAAGAAACAAATGCATTGTCTGGTGGAGTCTTACGGTAAGTATAAGAAAGGTCCAAAAAATATTTCTTTAACAGTGCAATAGTAGAAATTATTATAGAATAGTAAGGGCAGCAGGAAAATTGCTATGTTTTTCAAACTGATTTCTGTACTATTCCTGTAGGCAATGTTGTTACAGCTTTGTAGCTGAAAGAAATGCAACAGAAGACAACTCATCAAGAGAAATGTCTTATAATCCGATTTGTTAACTTGATTAACTGCAATAATTACTGATTTCTTTTTTTTATTTGTTTTTTGGGTACTGTATACTCTATATTTAAAACTCAGAATTTAAACACACAACCCTTCAGAAAGAAGAAAAAGTCATTGCAATTTCAATTAATGACAAGCATGTACAAGCACAACTCTTATATTCCTCCCAAGTACAGAAGCACATCCCAAATCATTAACCCCAACTGTAAGCATAAGCACTTCCCATACACAAGTTTTACTTCAATAAAGATTTTTTTCTGCAGTATTTCAATACTGTGTTGTTAAAGTGCATTGAAACAGTATTGTGTGGATTTATTGTGGGGTTTTTTTGTGTTTCGTCTCTTCCCACCCCTTTTTCTTATTTTTGCTTTCACATTGTTTTCTCCCTTTTTTTTTACTTTTCTCCCATTGTTTTAATACAAGTTCAGATCAGGCATGTACCTACGAGGCTATGGACAGATCACCCTCTGCCCATCTGGAATATCCCTGCAGAGTCAAAATGGAGGCGCCAGTCCCACAGATGCCCTGACACATGGCAGCCTGGCAAGCCTCACAGAAATCAGATTTTGGAGTATGGTTAAGGACATACTGGTAGAGGTAGCTAATAAGGGAATTCAGTCAGTCAAAGCTTCACTTCTGCTGTAGAAGACGTGCTCTCTCATTTGGTGTTGACCACCGTTCCAACACAGACCTATTTTTTTCTCAGTATTGGGGTCCTCCTCTGTAACACCATCTAGCAGTGGATGCATTTGAGGGTCTATAGACTGGGATTCCAGTTGGCACTTCCTCAGCGCTTCTTCCCTTACTGTTTCTCCCTCCCCATTTTCCCTATATCCCCACACACACAACCCTCTTATAAGAAAATATTTCAAGAAATGGAAGGGGGGGGGCTATCTCCCAAAAAATATAGTGTCCTTCCTCTCCCACCTCCTTCAGCACAAACCCTCTGATGTTTCCCTTGTACATTCACCTCTTTGTCTCCCTTTTTCAATCTGCCCTATTACCCCTTTCACTTCTTTAATGAAGCCATCAGGGTATCCTCAAAAGGATACCCCTATACAGAAAAGTTATAACTCCTTTTGTTTTTTTAAACTAAAGCATCTTTATGAAATGCTTTTTGAGTCTGATTGTGCCCAGTCACACTTGTCCATGATATGCCACAGCATATACAACTTGCAGTTTCAAAAAGATTAACTTTATACCATTTACTCTTTTGCAAAATGTGGGTGTGTTTTCCAAAATTGCTTTGCTTTTCTGAATTCACTGCAAATGTGTTTTGGTGACCTTATTTACAAATCTGTGTATTGCCACTGTTTACACGTGACTGTTACCAGGGGTGGCTCGTGCTATCAGACTGCAGCCCCCTCAGCTGTAAAAAGAAAAGGAAAAAAAAAAAATTACAGTGAGTCCCGGAACTCCACGCATGCATGCAGAAATCCGGACTGGTTAAACAGCAGTCCAGATTAGGAAGAAGGTATCAGACTACAAAGATGCCAGGAAGTCTATGCAGTTACAACTGCATAGACTGGAAGGGGATCAGACTGCAACATCTGCAGGCTGGATAGCTGCTCTCACTGAAAGGACATTTGTATTCCGCACTGGGACTTGTATTGCAAAGGGGTGGGACTCTGAAGCTGCTGCAGGAAGGGATTTTGAAGCTGACAAATGTACTCCAAATCCAGGTACTGTGTGTGTGTGTGTGTGTGTGTGTGTGTGTGTGTGTGTGTGTGTGTGTGTGTGTGTGTAATACCCCAGTTAAATATACCTGTTGGCTAGAGAGAAACTCAGGCTCAACCCCTGTACAATGGGTGCAGATAGCAAGAGCTTGAATTCCATATCCACCACCACTTGTGAAAAAACTATTCAAAATTTTGCCTCATATTTTTGATCTGTTCTGCTCCTCATAAAATCTGTGATTTTCTGGATTTTGAATTCACTAAATAATGACAGGCATTTGAATTTCAGACCTCATATTGTTCAGAAAGTACATGGCAACATAAAACCTTTTACTCTGGTAATTTTCTACGTTTATAAGATCAGTATTTGAAATTTGTCTCTATTTTTGGTGCTGTATTCCCTCATTACTGGCATTGTCCAGGTTTTTTGTACTTAGAGGTTGAGAGCTATGGTGAGAACTGAATTCACTGAATATGTTTGGGGGCTGTTTTCCCCCATTATTGGCTTTGTCTAGGTGTTTTGTGCTAAGAGGTTGAGAGCTATGGTGAGAAATGAATTCACTAAATGATAGCCATTTAAGTTTCAGTCTTCCTGTCTTTCAAGAAGCAGCTGATGTGGCATAGTGGTATGTTGCTCTGACTGTAGTGCACAGAGTCCTGGGTTCAAGACATGGCAGTGAAATGCATGGTGGTAACACAGCATTTTATTCTAGCAACTTTCCAAGATTATATAAGCAATGTTTAAAATGTGTCCCTGGTTTTTGGGCTTTTGTCCCACCCCTCAATACATTTTGGCTTTTTCTTGTGCTGCAAAGTTGAGAGATACAGTTGAGTGTCAAGTAGATTTTAGAAGGAGCTGACAGCTTCAGGGGAAAGGAAGTTTAGTGTTGCTTATGCTGAGTCTGCTTGCATTGTTAATAGCATAACATGTTAAATACTTCCTTTTGATGCAAGAGGCTGTGGATTCCACTCTCACAGTATGTAGATGCATTGATGATACTATACTGTGTTGTGCTTTTAAAGGGATGGATGCTGTAGTCCTGAGAATGTCATCTTTGGCAGAGATATCTAGTAACTAAGAACCTGTTATCAGTTTGCCATCCATTCCCTATTGCCATATTACTAGCTTATCATTTTTAGTGTAATATAGGCAATTTATTCCTCAAGGGCAACAGGCACTTTATTTATAGATGAAACAATGAAATATAAAGTTGTTTTTCTAGTAGCAACCTCTTCATTAATTACAGATCTCTTCAATGTGGAATTATTTAGATGACTTTTACTTCTGCAGAGATTGTGCATATTTACTGATACTGGTGGACTGTAAAAGTTTGAGTGGACTTTTATGATGGAAATGTTCTGAAATGGCCAGTTTTGTTATTATTGGTGCATGCATTTTGTTTCATTGCTTACTGGAAAAATGTTCAAAACAATAAATTTAAAATGCCCTCTAACAACTGTACTGTATTATACAAGTAATATAATTTAATACAATCAGAAAGGTGTATCGAAGAACACATGCATGTTTCATGTGCAAGGGGCCTATGATTTGAAAACAGCCCAAATTAATCTTTATCTCCCACTGGCCAGATGTATTTTCTCTAACTGTGGGTTTCAATGTTATTTCAATGAATGTGAGTTTCAAGGGCAGAGAAGTTTTAATGCTAAGTCTATTTTCATTGTGAGACTGCATTGCTTTGGTTAGGAGATGTCTATTAGTGTTTGTGCTGTAAAATGTAAAATAAAACTTTTAAATGAAATCCAAATCATCATAGAAGTAAAGCAGTATGCACATTACAGTGTTTATGGTAAATGGGGCGAAATAGCCAAGTAATGGGACATTGGAATGGCTGTGGGGGGGAGTGGCTGCATTCGACCATGATTTTGTGAGGGGGGAAGGATGGCAAACTCAAAGACAGCCCCAGCTGAACTATACCTCTCTACTGTCCAGATTTTCACAGAATTAATAGATTTTTGCTTCTTCTTTTTGGTTTGATCCTCATAAAATGTGTGTTTTTTTGGCAAATCATTTAGGAATGAAGTAATTAAATAATTACAGACATTGAGTTTCAGACTTCATACCCTTCAGAAAAATGCATGCTAAAACAAGACTTGTTATTCTATCAACTGTCTACATTTATACAAGAGCAATTTTTGGTACTGTTTGTATATTCCCCCAATATAGTTGGCCTTCTCCAGATTTCCTGCATTAAGGTGGAGAGGTACGCGCAAATAAATTGCTTTATAGACTTGGGTATATCCAAACCTCTCAACTGTCTCCAATTTTGGCTCAAAATGTTGCTCTACCCCTAATAATCCCTTGGGAAAATGGCAATTTCAGAAGAAAACATGGAGGGTTTACAGTTACTAGAGTTGTAGATTACTTTTATTTCAGAAATGCATGTAGATTCTCTTATTTTGTCAGCTGCTCAAGTTAACAGTACTAATATTAAAAAAGTGTCCACTCTTTGACAGGTTCTCAGCTGTCTTGTGTGGCTATTTTATATTTTAGCATCAGATGTTTGGTCCATTTTTCATAAAATTGTGGTTTTCTGGCAAATTAGTGGCAAATTATTAAAGATTAAAGTTAGAAAATAATGACAAACATTTGAGTTTCATATTTCATACCCTTCAGAAAATCCATACTAATGCAAGACCTATTATTCTATCATCTTTCTAAGTTTATACAAGCAATATTTAAAAACTGTCCTTATTTTTGGACTTTTGTCCCACTTCTATTTATGGCTTTGCCCAGATTTCTTGCTCTGAGGTTGAGAGGTATGATAAATTTGTCAGGGCCATCACCATCAGCAAGAGACATTTTAAATTGTGACATACTTGTTGCAGCCCACTCCCCCATTTAGTGACTCTGGATGAGTCCAAGCAAAGCAAGGAACAGTTATGCAGTGTAAGTGTATAGAGTATCCCCCCCCCATCCAAGGTAGGCACAAGTACTACAGTAGCTTTTCATCTGTCCTTGAGTTTGCAGAATGTTTTGGTTTTCTGTCATATTTTTATACTGTTAATTTATGCTTCTTATTATTCAGAAAATGCATGTTGTTGCAGTGCCTGTTGCTCTGTGTTTAAGTAGCAATGCTTTAATGACCATTAGGTAAGCTTGTCTAAGATTGTAAGATGCAAGTAAGCTTTAATAAGCATACTGTTAAAGAATTACCAATGCTGAAAGCATTTTTGTTGTTGCCATGCAGAGAATATTTACACAACAAGATAATGTTTAAGCCTCGGGTATTGCAATGCATATGACATTATTTTTAATAAAGGACAGGATTACAGTATTTTCAGATGCTCAATACATTCATTTGAGACTTGCAGTCATCTTTGCAGGCTTTACCCATAAACTGAATAGAATGCCCATCTATTATGTGTGGCCCATAACATGAGCAATTGATCTTGAGCTTGTTTCTTGTTTGCTGTTCATTTCTTACTTTGATCATGTTTTCCCCATGAAACAAGTAAATAGTTGTTGTCAAGCAGCAGGTCTTTTTTGGGTAAGAAACATTTTTACAAGTGGGGGTATCACAGAGATTGCTACGTTCAGCATGTTACTTGGTACTTTTATAAAGCTGAATATAAATTATAATTAGAACTGCAGTGCAAGGAGAAGTGGTTTGAGTTGAGTACTGCTTGTTTTTCTTATACTTGATTTTGAATTTAAAAAGTAATTTATTTTTTCATGCCTCACAACCTTTCTGTTTCCATCTAGATATTAAGTAAACTGTCATGTAGCCAATGCATTGAAATATTTTTTCTTCTACACTTCATTTTGTCTTGATTGGATTCTCATAATGACGGTTTGGCACCCAGGGCAGCGTATTTAATAAAGTCCCAGTTTTTGTGGTTTTGAACATAGCTCCACCCCTTCTAATTGGTCACACACCTTCCCATTGGCCCCACCCATTCAGCCATCTCCTGCAGCCCCCCTTTGATTTGAAGTCACCAGCTGCAACAGATTGTTATGCACTTCCAAAGTTCTTCACTATGAATACCAGCCTAAACAACATAATAGAAAAATCTAATCCGATTCTAACATCCCTACTTGTTTTTTTCAGTTTCATTATATCATTATATATGTATTGTAATAAGTGGCTCAATAAACTAATTTATTATACAAGCAATAGCAAATGCAAAACAGAATATATAAAACATAAACCAACAAGGCAATGACAACTGTATAGCAGTGGCATACTGTATTTACATGTGGAATTTACTGAAGTGTAGTTTCGAAATTTGGTCACCTTGGCTTCATACACATGACCAGATGAGGTGAGGACTAAGTACATTTCAATACAAGTCCCATCCATTCATACTATACAACATCCAATAGAGCAAATGGTGTAAAGTTGTCACTGGTGCAATACAAAAATTATGTAATGATATTACTGAATGTCAGAGTTAACATTTCCTAATATTTTCCTAATATTTATACTTGAACTGTATTACAGATTATAATCTAGAATGCTGTTAAAGCCCTTCTGTTTCTTACATATTCTATACATACAGCTAATGCAGCTCCACTAAAGAAATATGCACGTTCTGTTTATGCTCCTCCTGGAAGATGTTTCACATCCTTTCACTGAATATTTTTCTTATGTGGTATGTGTGTGTGCCGAAGTTATCTTATACTGAACATTTTCTTAATGTTTCACACAACTATATTGCACATAACTTCATTTAGTAGCATTTCAAGTCTCTGATAAAACATCTCATACTATGCTGTTTAAATTTAATGTACAAGTTAAATTGGCACATAATATGTGTACATGTTCATTTTCACTCCTGAACATTAATTTTAGCTCATTAGTAGCAACTTATGCATAAACAGATATTATTAGCAGTTTAAGTCAATGACTGAAATATTTAGTTAAATGTTCATGCTGTTGAGAAAATTAACATTAAATATCAAACAGTTACATTTGCACAAAAACTGCTTGGTCGGTTCCCTCCTGAGGTGCCTGTAAAAGATTTAGGGCTTTTCTCAGTCTTCAACCTTCAGCTTTGGAACTACCTTACCAACAATGTGTTAATGCCTTTGCCTTCAGTGTTATTTATATCTTTCTAATGTGTGTACCTCCCATTCTGCTTGTAATGAATCAGTTCTCAATATTCTGTTTGTTTGTCTTGTCTGCCTCTTAATTCTCCAACTAAAAATTACACTTTGTCTTGGCAAATATGGCAGACAACAGGCTTAATGTGTTACTTGTAAATATGTATCATCACTATAGTTTTTGGTTACAGTTTTAAGGTAGTCACTAGTCCCCTACTGGGTGGGTCATATTCCCTAAAGTACCATGGGCAATATGCTTTTCCCTGTACACAGCTTAGAACAATATTAATAAACTTGGTAAGCATATAGCAGGGATAGAAATAAGATACACGTTTCTAACAACCTTTGTAGGTCCTGGAAGTTTGATTTTGCTCATGTTTTCACATCTTTATGCTTAAAATACAATGCTACTTATTACATGCTGGAAAATCTGTTTGGAGTTACAGTTCAAACTCAACATTTCTGTAACTTCACTCCATTTCATTACACTTAAAAAGTGCTGATGTTTATGAGCAAGTCCACTTTTACTAGTGCTTTCATTGTTAAATTAATGTGACCATATATTATTTTACATGTATTTTACTGACTGCTTACCTTGGAATTAACTGTTTAAAGCCAGATTATTTATTTATTTATTTGACATTTGTTAACTGGGTTAGTCCAACTGAGCCAGAGGCTCACTTTTAGTGGAGACCCAAGGAGAAAAGCTCCAGAAAGTTTACAATATAATACAATATATCAATCAATACACTGTGTTCAATTTTAAAATAACATAAGATGAGGCATATAAGCTGCAATTTGCACACTATGTTCTAAAGAAGACGGGTAAATTCAGTAAACTGAGAGAAAGCAAATTATGGGAGTACACCAGCAGAAGCTGAGTAAAGTGGCATAGTGAAATAACTAAAAAATGCTGTTAGATACAGGAAGACTAATGTAATACTGTATGATGGAGAGAAGAGGAGAAAGAAGAAAGGGCTATAGGAAAGAGAAGGAGACGATGAGTAGGAGTGAGACAGTGATCATGTGGGGGTTTGGCATGGCCAGGATCAGGTCTTTAGTAGATAGTGTTTAAGTTCATGTTTAAACAGGTGCTTTGGGGAGATATGTCATATATTGAAGGGAATTCTATTCCAGACATGAGCTACAGAGTACATATAAAGGGATTTTCCAATAGTCTTGTTAGGCTTATAGATATCAAGAAGGAGTTTGTCGGTAGAATGAAGGTGGTGGCGGGGATTGTAGTAGGATACTAGCTTTGAGATAGAGGGGCAGGAGGAAGAGTCATTCAGAATGGAGTGGATAATATGTAATTAAGGAAGTAATAGCTAGTTTGGAATTTTAGGCCATTGTAGTTTGTTCAGGGCAAGACAGTGGTGGGAACTGTAGGGGAGATTGGAAGCAAATCTGGCTATTTTGTTATATGTTTGTTCAAGTTTGGTGAGTAGTATAGATTGAATATTAGTAAGGATAGGGGCAGCATACAGTAGACAGGGAAATAGGAGAGACAGAGCTAGAGAGAGTTTTGAGGAAGTTGTTAGGAATTTCTTATTACGTTAGAGTAGACCAAGTTTCTGGTTGTTTTTTTATACATTGATGTATGCAAATGTCATATTTCAGTTCATCATCGATGATGGTGCCAAGTAGTTTGGTATGTGATTCAGGTGTAATGGTGGTATTGTTGAAGGAGGTAATGGAAAAGGAAGATTTGTGATGTGATAGTGTTCTTTGGAAGAAGAGAATGAGTTTAATTTTTTTAGGGTTAAGTACAAGTTGATTGTCTGACAGCCAAGTTTCAACTGAGGAGAAGGAGTCTTGGGTTAGAGCTAAGAGATTGGGCATGCTATGGGCAGTGGTGATAAGAGTGGAATCATCAGCATATTGTAGGAGTGTTGATGGGTTGCAGGCAGAATGAAGATTGTTAGTGAAGATATTGAACAAGAGGGGACCTGGAGAAGTAGCTTGAGAAACAGTTTATAGAGAAGGCAGGCAATTGGATGTTGGAAAGTTTAGTAAGAAATTTAGAGAGAGAGACAGTATCAAAGGCCTTAGAAAGATCAAGGAATAAACAGAAGAGTAGCTTGTTGTTGTCCCAGACCTCTGCTACTGTTTGGGAGAAGGAGAGTAGTGCAGTGGAGGTGCTGTGATGGGGTCTAAAGCCATGTCGGGTGGAAGTTAGCAGGTTGTTATCCAGAAGATGTTTAAGTAGCTGGTTATGTACACACTTTTCCAGAATTTTAGAGATGGGGATAGGATAGCAATGGGCCTGTAATTAGAGGAATCAGTAGAGTTTCCACCTTTGTGAAGAGGGATTGTATAGAAGGATTTCCATACATCAGGGACACAGGCTTCAGAAATGGAGTGATTAATGAGTATAGTGACAGGGTAGGCAGTAGATTCTGCAGAATTTTTTAGGAAGTGAGAGGGTAGTTTATCAGCAGAGGGGGAGCAAGGCTTAAGTTCAGTAAGAAGGGATTTAATAAGTGAGATGGAAACAGGTTTGTGGGAGAAGGTACAAAAGGAACTGTGTTAGGAGGTGAGGGGGGCAGAGAAAGTATTAGTATTTTGTGTAAGTTTTTGTATAGTTTTTATGAAATAGTTGTTCAGAAGAGTGGCAGTTTCAGTAGCTGTATTATGTGGGTTGGGATTGGGAGTTGATGGGTTGCCAGGGTTAAGGAGATGACTGATGGAAGTCCAGAATTTTTTGGGATTTTTTTTGTGGGCTACAGAGGTTGGAACAGAAGAGAATTTGTTTGTCTTTGTTATCAAGTTTTTTGGATTGTTTTCTAAGTTCTTTATATCTTTGAAGTAGAATAGAGGATTTACTTTTGACCCACGACTTCCAGATGCCATTCCTTTTATGCAGAATAGAATGGGTATTTTTTGTGAGCCAGGGGGCAGGGTTAGATTTTATTCTGATTTTTCTGATAGGTGCCATGGAGTTAAGTATGTCTAGAAATATCTTATTGTAGAATGTTACTGCCTTGTTGAGTGGGAGATATTGTAGGAAGGATCAATTTATATTAGACAATGTGGAGTTAAAAGCATCAGGGTTGAAGTGGGTAATTTTGCAGCTTTCCCTGTAGAGTTGGACACTGGGAGCAAGTTTTGTAAATCTATGGGTATAGATAAAGAGGTGGTGGCTAAGCGAGTCAGGAAGTGTGCCAGAGTTATGATAAATATTGTGACTAGAGGTAAGACTCCAATCAAGGGTAGGTCCTGAGGTGGAGATTTTGTTAAACCAAGTAGGAAAGGACATGAGTTGGTGGAAACCATGAAGGTTGAGACTATGGCTAGAAGATGGAGTAAGTTTAGTCCAATTGATATTAATGTTACCAAGGATAATGGTTTCATAGGGAACATATCGAGTAAGCCAGAACAGAATGTTCTCCAGGATAGGAATATTATTTCTGGGGGGTGTACAGATGGAGGCTATGGCAAATTTCTTGGGTAGGTTTAGGTGACAATTTGCTAGTAGGATTTCTGCAGGCTCAAAGCTGTTATGGAAATGGAGAGTGTTGAAACACTAAGTTGTTCGGAGCAGAGAATGGTAGCACCTCCACCTCTCTTGGTGATTCTTTGGAGGTAGGATTTCTCTGTTTGAGATGTGTGGTTTTAGCCAGGTTTCTGACAGAGTTAAAATATGAGGGGAAGTGTTAGTACTCCAGGAATGCAGTTCAGTAATTTTATTTACTAGGCTTTGGATATTTAAGGAGAAGATAGTTAAAGATTTGAGTGGAGGAGAGAGGGAAGATCATGAGAGTTGGGAGGGTAAGGTCTGTGATGTGTATCTGAGGGGGGCAGAAGCAGGAGGTCCTGAGTTGAGGTGGATGTCCCCATGCATGTGTGTTAGGAGTTCTGGAGTAACAATACTTCTTGATTTTAGAGTATAGGTACAAGAGGTGTTTGGAAATGTATTGCTCTTGAAAAGCAGTGTAGGTGAGATATGAAAGAGGGTAGATGAAATGAGCTGAAGGTAAGAGGAGGTGATGGTAGTATGAGTAATGGGGAGAGTAGGGGATGGTATTAGGTAGTTAAGAGGAATGTGGTATGAGGTGTATAGTGAAAGAAAGAGGAGAAAAGTAGCAGAAAGATAAAGAGTTATCATTTATTTTTTATTTATTTTACATTTGTTTACTGGGGAAGTCCAGCTGCACATGTCCTTTTTCAGTGGAGGTCCAGGGAGAAAAGTTCCAAGTAATAAATAACATAGTAGAGTACATGGGACAAAGGATGAGCGAGAATATAACAGATGGATATAATGTGGAGTAGTGAGGGAATACTGGGGATATTGGGGGGTTAGGTAATATAGGTGAAGAGGAGGTAGAGGTTAGGTAGATGGTTGTATGGTGGAAGGGATTTGTTTAGTTGGACTAGATGGGAGGAGACTGTAGTGCTAATTGGAGATAGATGTGAGGAGTGTCTAATTGATATAGACAGGTGATTGGCTAGGGGGAGGAAGAGATGTGGTTTACAGAGTATAAGTGTAATGAAAGTAGGGGTGCATGGGAATGGGGGTAGGGGAGCAGAGTGAGCCTGAGTCGACCGAGGGCGAATGGAGCGGGTTGACACAACTGCAGGACATAAGTGAAGTGGGAAAAAAAAAAAGTTTTCCTGATAGCAATCAGGTACATTTGATTCTTACCAAAAAAATTATAAGTGTAGCATCGGTAGTTAAGGTCCCAGGCACAGTGGTCAGGTATGTTTAACAGAGTGAGGTGCACTTAATTTTAAATGTTTTATTTCTAAACTCTGCAGTTAGGTAATCTACTAGGGCACACAGAGCTGTTATTCCTTAGGTTATGCTTCTATCTGGTGGTCTGAGAGGGAGCTAGTAATAAACATAAAGAAGGTAAAACAGAGGATGAGACAAACATTCTGTAGATAGACCATGCCAGTATGCTATACAAACAAATAAATGTAATATAGTAGTAAGCCACAGTGGTACAGCGGTAGCATTATTGCCTCACAGCAAGAGGTTCTCCTGTTCGATTCTCGGCTGGAGTGCGGGGAGTGCCTTCTGTGTGGAGTCTGCATGTCCTCCCCATGGTCAAATGGCCTCTGAAAGACATGCGTGAATGGGCGTGCCTTCGCTGAAGGTTGGGCATCGGGCTGGCAACTCGGCACCATAAAAAATCTACTGCCAATCATTAGCGGACCAGAGTTCCGCTGTGGTGACCCCTAACCGGGAAAAGACAAACAAACATAGTACTGACAAAGCTTAATAGAAAAAAGGCAGTAGACAAGCACCTACATAAAGTAACAGATGAGAACTCTTCCAAAAATTTTAATATCAGGTACATCCCAGGAGCTTGTTTGTGGGGCACAGTCCAAATTCACATAGACCCAGGCAGGAGGGAGGGAGGATCAGCAAAGTTGTGGGACCGAGCAGGCTGGAAAAAAGGGAAGGAGGTAAGCTTACACAAGAAAAGTGGAAAGGTAGGCTTCTTTTATATTTGAGATACACAGAGGTGGTGGCTACAGAAGGAGCCAGTGCAGGATAACTGTGAGGTAAAACACTATGGGCAATGATTAGGAAAGTGGTGTCTGTATGTAAGGAAACTGAGGCAGAGGGCAGCAGGAGTTGTGATGTGAATGTTGAAAAGGCGCATAGTAAAAACAAAATGTGAGAGGTAGTGTTAGAAAAAAGACAAAAGAAAAATGGAGTCAACAGATGAAGAACAAAGGGAGCCTAATATGGTGGTGAGTATCTGGGCAGTGGTGGAGTCTAGAAATACAGAGCAGAAAGTAACCAGTTACAGTCAAGCATAAGTTATAGTTAGCATCAGTGCAAATAATAAGAAAAAAAAGCAACCTTTAGGTACAGTTAGCATCAATGTTACCATAAGATAAAAATAAAGCAACATTTTGTATCAGAACAGTTAGGTCTATGTTAGGTTGACACTGTAGAAGGTAGAACTATATGATGAATAATGACACAATGCAGTATACAGCTACTGGGAGATGTAGCCATTAATTACAGAATGAAAACAATTAAGATGGGTATATAAAGTAGCAAGCTAAAGCAAAGGACTATCACTTTACAAATTATGTAGCAGCAGATACAGTCAAGGCAAAATACACAGATAAAAACAGCAGTGCATAATGTAGAAAAGCAGTTATTACCTTATATATATATATATATATATATATATATATAGAGGCAAGTACACTCAGCAGGGAAAACAGAGAAATTTCCAATTCAGAGAATGGGGAATTTAAAAATGGTGCCATGCCATGCTGGCCCCTAGATATAGATTCAACTTGGGATGGGGGGTAAGTAAGAACATGGAGTTTGTGAGATTCAGCATGTACTAAAATCTCGTATCAGTGGCTGTGTAGTCAGGACACCTGGACACATAGCTCTGAGAAGCTGGCATGCCTGCATGCATACATGTGTGCACGTCTCTGCATATCTGCATGCATATATGTGTGCATGCCTCTGCATGTCTGCATGCTGCTGTTAGTGATGTGCTTGTATATGCAGTGGTATATGACATCTTCAAATGAGCAGCCTTAGGCTATCTGCTGCAATATGGGTAGCACTATGATGCTATTTTATCATGGCTAATAACACAAGTAGCACTGAAGGCCACTTTCACTACTGGCATCAGTGGGTGCTTTAATCCATCGCCCTGGTGTGGCATTAGTAGTAGCAAGTGCAGAAGTGGTAGTCTAGCCATCCAATAGAGGCATTATCTGCAGCAATATAGTTAACAATAAAAACAGTGGTGACTGAACCTCAAAGGGGGAGAAATATGGTAATTCATACTGCACAATGTGTGTTACAGCACAGTAGCAACACTAATGACTGTGCAAGAAGGTATATGGCAAGAAAAGCACCACTAAGGCTGTCACCAGCTTAGCTATGATGGTAAAAGATACAACATGGTATCTACTTTTTGCATGATGGCAACGGGGCTGTGTACCAGTATAGCCATTCATTAGTAAGTGAAATGGAACTGCAAATCATATGTCCTAAGCCTTTAAATATATCACATCCTGCTAGGAGATAATTCACAAGATGGCAGAACATAACTGATATCATCCCACATAGTTTGATTTAGGAAGAACTATATTTGTATCATCACATTAGAGTGTTAGCTCTACAAGAGCTACACTTCTTTCCGAGCACTGCCAGAAATGTTGCAAAAAGGGTAGAAAGAGGAAACCACCCCAGGTGCAAGATGACAGGGGAAGACTGGGAAATGGCCACTCAGCTGGTAGTGCACTAATGGCCATAGCTGATGTACTTCAGTCCTCCATATGTGGTACTTAAAGTGTAGCAAGGTACCTATTACATCTGTAGTATGTATGCTGCTACAGTTTAAAGTAAAGAATTTTTTTTTTTTCCCTCAAGCACTCGCGTCATTGATTCTTAGATTCATAGACTGTTACTAGGCTAACAATCCGGGGGGGGGGGGCTTTCTAAGCCTAGCCAAGTTTGCCCGAAAGAATAATGATGTCCTGCATCCAAACAGGACATTGATGGCCAGCCATTTATAAGTTGCCTCTGTTCATAAGGGACATGGGGGCTTGGCCCAGTGTAAACTTCCTATTTCCGTCCACTTCATCCATTTTCCATCTATGAGGAATGTGGAATGGAAGCTGGTTTGTTTGCTTCTGAGGTGATAAGTAAAAGATCACTTACCCAAATCAAGTTGATGAGCAGGAAAGGGGACCTGGCTTGCTGGTTTGCTTCAGAGGTGAGGAATGCAAGTCAGCCAGATTTGAGAAGGAACTTTTCTCTTCAATTCATAGAGCTGAGAAGTACCCAGAAGGAGGTTCAGCACCAAGCATTTGATGAGCCAGCTATATCTCTGAGCACTACCAGCCATGTTAATTAGCTCTGATCCTTTCAGGGACTAGATTCCACATTTTGGTAGTGCATGCATTGCAACACACTAAGGAGCTATCTAAAGGGTGCTTTATGATCAGTAAACTCTGACATCCAATTACTAAGCACTGAAATTAGTATCTTAAAATCAAATGTTATAAAATTTAAAAAAAATAAACTATAGCAAAATCATTAAATCCCCAGTGACGCAGTGGGCTGTGATCCTCAGAGATAAAGGGAGCAGCTGAGTTCACAAACAAATAAAAAATGATACTATTCATATTGTGAAACAGCAAAAAACAAAGAATAACCATGAAACTGGAACCACAGCAACTATTTTGATTTAGCGCTTTTGTCTTGACAATGCAAAAGACTTCATCAGAATAAAACATAATTGGAACAGCCATCCAGAACTTGGGTATAGAATGTTTTTTTGAGTATTTGAGTATATACACTGACTTTACACACAACAAAATTTCTACTTTAGCTACCTTGATGGAGATAGTGTTGGAGAATAATTTCATAAACAACTATTTAAGCAGAAAACTGGAGTGGCCATGGGGGCAGCGTGTGCCCCCTCCTTTGCCAACATAGTATTGCCATACTGGGAGTTGAATTATGTTTTAAACATAATTTCTCAGATTCATAGACATATTTTGCACGTTTTTTGGATGATATTATTATATTTTGGACAGGTACGAGAGACAGACTAAATGATTTTTTGAATATTTACATTCAACTACTACATTTTTGAAATTCACCATGAATGTATCTAAAGAGGAAATTAGTTATTTGGACAGTAAGTTATCTGAAAACAGAATAAGGGGTGAATTTTCCTCTAATATCTACAGGAAGCCTACATATTCGAACACCTTGTTGTATTACTCTAGTCATCACCCTATCCATCAGAAAAAATCCCTGGTAAAAGGACAATGTGTCCAGTTGGCAAGGATGGTTTCGGAAAAAGATTAATTTCTGATACAATGTCAGGTTTTGAAGGAAATATTCATAAAAAGAGGGTACCCAGAGAACTTTTTAAGTGATATTTTCAGTGAAGTGGTACAAAAAAGACTTGGGGGAGTTTTCACCCCACTGATGGGTATAGGGTTGAATAACCCATCCCAAGGTATGAATAAGGAATCTATGAACCACTTCAGTAGAACACTAGTTTTAACTTTTAACAGTGATTTCTATGACATAAGACATATAATTGAGAAAAACTGGGTAATTTTCTTGGTGGACCCCCAACATATTAAAGTTGTGGGGGAGAGACCACACATAGTGTACCAGAAGGATGTATGTATAAAAAATATGGTGGAAAGGGAAGGGACAACTAATTCAGAGGGTCAGATGATTAAGTGTGGGTCCTGTACTCACTGACAACACATTTTAGAATGTAACTCAGTTAATGTCCATAATTATGGGTCCATAAAACTTAAAAAGAAATATAGTTGCAAATCGCAGGGTGTGGTATATTTAGCATCCTGCCAACAATGTCCTGCATACTATGTGGGAAAAACTCAAACAGTTCCGTACTAAGATTTACCAACATGTTTACAGTATTAGAAAGATGGACAAGAATAACGCTCTATCAAAACATGTGATTATTTTTCTACAACATGCTTTCAAATTCGTGGTGATTAACCACATAGATTTGGGACAGAGGGGGGGGGGTCATATAATGAATTTTTGGAGTTCAGGGAGCTGCAATGGCAGCTTAAATTAAATGCAGTTACTTTTCCTGGACTGAATGACCAATGTTCTTTTCAGAGTTTGTTAAAACTAAAAGCCAGCTCTGAATATTAAATCATTGCAGTTCCTTATGTGGTAACATACAGCACATTTTTAAAAAACATTTTTCTTGTTGAGTACATTTCTTAATATTTAGCATGGTATTTTTTACAAAAACCATACACAAAAAGAAAAATGTTTATGTTTGATTATATGTTATGTATTTTTAATTTCTTGTATAGATAATTTCATGTAGGGTTTTACTGGACTATATCTTTAAACGTGGAATGAAAGCTTGTAGTTATCTAATCAGGTGTTTTTGAATGGTATATAAGGTGGCTGTTCCAATTATGCTTTATTCTGATGAAGTCTTTTGCATTGTCAAGACAAAAGCGCTAAATTAAAATATGTTGGTGTGGTTCCATTTTCATGGTTATTCTTTGTTTTTTACTGGTCGGTGTGTTTTCATTTGTATTCCCAGTATTGTGGAACAGCACAATTTAAGAATATGGGGACAGGCCCCTGCAAATGTATTGCTCAAATCTTTACTGCGGGTTTCTAATACTTCAAAGATTGTAATGAATGTATTTCAAAACATTAAGTGCAATATATTTGAATGTCCTCAACAGTATTGTCACTCAGAGAGAGCATTTAGCTATAAATAGTTCAGTAATAAGACTATTATAAAACTGAACCTTAGGAAACTATTGCTGTCACACTTTCGTATCATTAGCACTAACCTTTATCATGTGCTCCTCACTGGCTTCTCAGACTGTCACTCTACATTTGCATATTGTCAGTATCTTAGCATGTCAAAGTCTGCTTTGTCACAGCTGCTGCACTTTGTTGAGAAGTCAAAGAAGTCAAACAACTTAGAGAGTAGGGAAAAGGTAACTCTTTCATTTTATAGTCTCCCCTTTTCTCTACACTTGCAAACCTCATAGGTAATATATTATAGAAATCAGGCACCACCCCCTTGTAAAAGCAAAGACTTTTACTATGCAAAGTATTTTGTGCAGCAATGTATTATTTTTTGAGCTCTAACATCTTATAATTGTGATGTTTTGCACCTCAACTGAGAGAGGTGTGGTGTTTCATAGCAAATCCAATACTATATTAAGCAAAAGAATGTATTTCTTAAAATATATATAGTTGTATGGTTGGCTCCCTATTACGCTGTTGCAGACGCAGGTTGTCAAATGCGTCTTTGTCAAACTGAAAAGCGGGAAAAGGCAAAATAGCGAAGCGGCTTTTCAGGGAATTATTTCCCTGAGAAAGAATTTGCTTGGCCGCTTTCACTACTTTGCCATTTTTGGAACTGTAGTGC